>NC_138381.1:40836536-40899253 GCF_054177405.1 Leptonychotes weddellii | reverse complement strand
TTTTTTTTTTTTTAAGATTTTATTTATTTATTTGAGAGAGAGAGAATGAGAGACAGAGAGCAGGAGAGGGAGGAGGGTCAGAGGGAGAAGCAGACTCCCTGCCGAGCAGGGAGCCCGATGCGGGACTCGATCCCGGGACTCCAGGATCATGACCTGAGCCGAAGGCAGACGCTTAACCATCTGAGCCACCCAGGCGCCCTCCTACCTTTCATTCTTGATGTTAGTGATTTGTGTCTTCTCTCCTTTATTTTTCACCAGTCAGGCTAGCGGGTTATCAACTTTGGTCATCTTTTCAAAATCCAAACTTTTATTTTCAGAGTTTTTCTGTTTTCAATTTCATTAATTTACACACACACACACACACACACACACCCCACATGTATGCACAAGCTTGTTTTATGGCCCACAGTATAATCTATCTTGGTGACTGTTCTAGGTACTATTGAGTGGAGCCTAAATGTCAGTTAGGCCAAGTTCATTGATAAGATTGTTGAAATTTTCTGTATCTGTGCTGATTTTCTCTCTATTTGTTCTACCTAAGAGAAGAGTGTTGAACTTTCCAACTGCAATTGTGAATTTGTCTATTTTTTTAAATTTTGTCAATTTTGCTTCATATATATTGAAACTCTGTTATTAGGTACATAACTTAAGATTGTTATGTCCTCTTGATGAATTGACCCCTTTATGATAAAATCTCTGTCTTTATCTCAGGTAATATTCGTGTTCTAAAATCTACCTTGTCTAATATAGCCACTCCAACTTTTCTTTTATTAGTATCTTTTATGTATATAATTTTCCATTCTTTTATTTTTAACTTATCCATGTCTTTATATTTCAAGTAGGTTTCTTTTTTTTTTTAAGATTTTATTTATTTATTTGACAGAGAGAGACACAGCAAGAGAGGGAACACAAGCAGGGGGAGTGGGAAAGGGAGAAGCAGGCTTCCTGCTGAGCAGGGATCCCTGCCTGATGCGGGGCTCGATCCCAGGACCCTGGGATCATGACCTGAGCCGAAGGCAGACGCTTAACGACTGAGCCACCCAGGCGCCCCTTCAAGTAGGTTTCTTGATAACATACAGCTTGGTCTTGCTTTTTAATTCAATCTGAGAATCTCTGTATTTTAATTCAGATGTTTGGACAATTTATACTCAGTGTGATGAACTATTTGATTGAGTTTAAAACTTCCATCTTGTTATTTGTTTTCTATTTGTTCCATCTGTTCTTTGTTTCTTTTATCTTCATTCTCTGCCTACTTTTAGATTAATTTTTTTATTAATTATTTTATATTATTGTTGTGTTTTAAAAAATACTGTTGAGTATTATTCTGGTACACAGTTAAGTGACTTGGAATCAGTTTGTCTTTTTGATTTGCTTATAAGCTTTGTTAAGGCAGGTCCAGAGGAGCTTTTAATCCTGGTCTGCTTTTATTCCTTACTAAGGTAATACCCTTTTGTGGATTCTACCCATATGACAGTGTCTTTCCACCTTGTCCAGGGTGGGAGGCCCAGACTGCTCCCAGCTCTGTGTGAGCTTTGGAAATTATTGTGTATATTCATTTCTGATGATTCTTTTTCTCAACTCTGGTAATTTCTTCTCTTGCATGTGAAGATCAGTACTCAGCAAAGGACTTGAGAGGACTCTTCTACAGATACTCAGAGCTCTCTCACGATGTAGTTCCCTTATTCCTGATTCTCTATCCCTCAAATTTCAGCTGCCTTGGCTTCTCTGAACTCTGATCTCTCTCTCCTCAACTTAAAAGGACTGTTAGCCTCTGTTCAAGTTCTCTCTCCCTGCCCTGTGTCCTGAAAATTGCCTTCATCAATTGTAGTCAGTCACCATTTTCTCAGGGATCACAGTTCTACACTGTCTACTGTTTAATGTCTGAAAACTAGTCACAGGTTTTGTCCTGTGTTGTTGTTATTGTTGGTTAAGGCAGGAGGATAAATTCAGTTTCTGTCATTCCATCCATAAGCAGAAGTCCTGTCTTGTGTGTTGTTTCCTCTTGTCAAAAGCATTTTCAAGTCAGAAAACAACAAGTTCAGAGGAAACATAAAGGCAAAAGTTTTATCTTCTGTCTCTTTGCTTCCAAACAGAATCTCCAGTGTGACAGAGACTCCCGGGCTTTTTGAACTCACTTTTATTGACAGGTAGATTGAAAATAAAAAAAGGATAGGTTGGGTATGTTTATTGCACACTGAGTTCTTTACGGATGCGTGCTATTTGTCTCCATAAACATCCCCTAATACAGCCTGATACTTCTGAGGACCTCACAGAAGTTGGTCATTTTCTTTGGTTTGACCTATCTGCATTTGTTTCTTAGAAGAATGAAAGTTAGCATGCTCTCCCCGTGCCTCCGTGAGGATCCTCTCTGACGATCTGTCCTTTGAAATGCCTGAGTGACAAGTACCAGTGGTGGTATCAGAAGAATCCAGGAAATTAAGTTCTGAAAAACTTACACCAAAGAACCATTAAGGGCAAAGGGAAGTGAGTATGTCCCCTTGAGCAGGATAAATTGAAGCAGCAAACTACAAATATTTTGTTGAAATCTGATATTTTATATTCAAAATCCATGCATTTAATTCTGTATGTTTCATATTGTGAAATAGTGTATTCTTCATATTCAGTGTTCTGGATGCAACACAATACCCTGCTTCTCTTCCACCACATAATGAACTTCAAGAGCTGGCCTATGCAGAACCCCACTGTCCTTTCTCCACTTCTTTGTCAACCACATGTGAGATTAGGCATGGTCTTTGCTCTCTCTCCTCCTTCTATCTTTAGCACTACAGTGGAACAGGGGCGGATAACTTGTTACCCCATTTTTCAAAAGTTGCCCACACCTACTCTGCTGACTTTATGAATGATGTCTTCTCCATGGCAAGATAATAAACAATGTGTGATGATCATGTCTGAAGGGTCCCTTGCATTGCCTTCAGAGGCTAGTAGAGTCCTAGAGACAGAAAAGACACTGGGAATTTAAGGGTTTACGAAGTTAGATCATCCTTAACAGTTCATCCTTAACAATTCATCCTTAACGGTTTCACGAAAACTCAGAACTCCTAGCTAAAGGATGAATCGATTTTAGTTCACTATTTTTTCTCATTGAGTCCTGCTGTACAGAACTCTCTTCTACCTCTCTGCCTCTCTTTTTGAGCTGGATGGGTGGTAGGAGGAGGAGTGGGATTAGAAGATGGGGTGATTAGTCAAGTCTATGTTTCCCGTGGGCTATGGCAGGGGAATGAACCAAACTTATTTCTGCTAGCCATCCAAACATCTTTGTGTGGTAGTGAAGTGGTAGAGAAGAGCTGGAGTTATTACTCTGAATTTACTAACAGGAAACAGAGGCCCAGAGAGGTTAAGTGATTAATCCATGGTTACTTGGGTAGAATTGAGAGATGAAGAAGACAGCTCTCCTAATCCCGCTTTTCTTACCATTGTGCTTCCTGTGTGGTCCAAAGACTCAACTAAGTGACATCTGCTCTTTTTTTTTTTTTTTAAAGATTTTATTTATTTATTTGACAGAGAGAGAGAGCACAAGCAGGGGGAGTGGCAGGCAGAGGGAGAGAAAGAAGCAGACTCCCCACTGAGCGGGAGGAGCCCGATGTGGGGCTCGATCCCAGGACCCTGGGAGCATGACCTGAGCTGAAGGCAGTCGCTTAACCGACTGAGCCACCCAGGCGCCCGACATCTGCTCTTCAAAACAATACAGATTTGCCTTTCTGAAGTGAATACATTTCATGGAGTGGGTCAATTACTTTAAGATATTTGGTGAAATCAAAGAATGGGGCATTCGTTCCCAGAGCACAACAAAACAGTTGTTTACAGTAGCTTCCTCATTCTCCATGGCCGCCACCTCTAACTTGAACTTTCTATAAATAATTAGTCTTGTAAGGATGTGTTACCGGAATTCTGAATGGAAAGAGTTCACCTTTATTTTGTCAGCAGTTTGACGGTGTCACTTTGAAAATTACATATACAGGGCGCCTGGGTGGCTCAGTTGGTTAAGCGACTGCCTTCGGCTCAGGACATGATCCTGGAGTCCCTGGATCGAGTCCCGCATCGGGCTCCCTGCTCGGCAGGGAGTCTGCTTCTCCCTCTGACCCTCCTCCCTCTCATGCTCTCTGTCTCTCATTCTCTCTCTCGCAAATAAATAAAATCTTAAAAAAAAGAAAAGAAAAGAAAAGAAAATTACATATACAATCTCTGGTGCAAAATAAACTACTGTGGTTGTGTAGACATGCCATTTCATACACAGAACTGCTTCACTAATGGGGCCTTGGAAACCTGAGAAGCACACTGTGTGGTGTTTTATGATCTTTTAAAAGTATTTTGTCATTTAGTGAAAGGCAGGAACAGCAGCTACATCTAGAAAAGACCCTTTGATTCAAGCCTCCTCACACGGCTAATCTCTTTCATGCCATTATATCCCATACTCAGCTTGCAATCAGTCAAGGTGTGTGCCTTTGAAGACTTCAGCGGTCCAAATGCAACACCTGGCAACTAGTAGCAAATGGGAGATTGAATTGCTTCCTCTCAGACCATACATCTTTCTGTTTTGTAAGCCTACTATGGGACAAACACTTCTCATTGGCAGGCCAATCTGCAACTTTTAAATGGAGGCCGATGTTTAAATAAAGGTTATTATTGTAACCTACAAAAATGTAGAGCTTGATTAAGATTAGGGGAATGGTTTGAGCTCATTTGCTTGGAGGAGGCTCTATTTCTATTGTTTTTTTTTTTAAAGATTTTATTTATTCATTTGAGAGAGAGAATGGGAGAGAGAGCACGAGAGGGGGGAGGATCAGAGGGAGAAGCAGACTCTCCGCTGAGCAGGGAGCCCGATGCGGGACTCGATCCTGGGACTCCAGGATCATGACCTGAGCCGAAGGCAGTCGCTCAACCAACTGAGCCACCCAGGTGCCCTATTTCTATTGTTTTGACAATTCATCTCAATTATTATATTCAAGAAAATATGGGGAGTTTATGCTTTGCAGCTGAGTTGTCCAGTCCAGAAGCCATTAACAACCGGTGACCGTCAAGCACTTCAATGTGGCTCATCCACACTGAGAGACGGCATTGCTTTAGACCTTTTCCCGTAGTGGTTGTTTACTTGTCATCGTCAGAAGAAGCAGGAATAGAAGGGAAGAGGCCGGCTGGGCCAGATGCAAAACACTTCTTGTGACGTGTGGGTACAACAGGGGATTGAGGTACGTAAGTATGGGTGCACCTTGACGTTTTTGAGTTTGGCTCTCAGGGTGTTGGTGAACTTGGCAAACACCTCTCCTTTGGTGATTTTTGGGTTATCTCTGCGTCTTTATCCTCTAGGCAACCACTGTCCAACAGGAATATAAGTGAATCACATATATAATTAAAAATTTTCCTATGGCCACATTAAAAAGGGAAAAAAAAACCAGGGCAAGTTAATTTCAATGATATATTGTACTTAAATCAGCATATACAAATATTATCTTTTTAAAAATGTAATCAATATAAAAATTATTCATGGGATGTTTTACTTTTTTTGGTACTAAGTCTTCGAAATCTGGTATGTATTTTTTTTTTTAAAGATTTTATTTATTTATTTGAGAGAGAGAGAATGAGAGAGAGCACATGAGAGGGGGGAGGGTCAGAGGGAGAAGCAGACTCCCTGCTGAGCAGGGAGCCCGATGCGGGACTCGATCCAGGGACTCCAGGATCATGACCTGAGCCGAAGGCAGTCGCTTAACCAACTGAGCCACCCAGGTGCCCCCGAAATCTGGTATGTATTTTATACTTACAGCACACTTCAGATCGTCTAAGTCACTTTTCAAGTGTTCAATAGCCACATGTGGTCACTCTACTGGATGGCGTGGACTTCTTGGTTTTAGTCAAATAGGCAAGGGGAAAATATAAACTGGAGTCTAGAAGAAAAGTAAACACTTCATAGTCATGCTCAAGTTTACATTGTATGTATGGACTTCTAAGAACTTTATAAACCTGGGCCCAAGATGACCAAAACGCAGGAACGGTAATAGTTGCTTTACATATACATCATTCATTAAATATTCACAATAACGCTGTGGGCGTTACTATTGGCCCATTGAAAGTTAATGAAACGGGGGCACAGGGGATTGGGAAGCCTGCCCAAAGAAACACAGCGATAAGTCAACAGTGTAGCTGGAATTGCACCTGAGCCTACACTGCCTGACTAGTTGACTGAGCTTCATTCATCCTGAGATCTCAGATCACCCTATATTCGAGTATATTTAACCTTAGATTTGTCAAAACTCCTTGACCACAAAGGCGTCTAGCGTAGATCGAGAAACCAGGGGCACCACACCATTTCCAACTGCAGTTTTTATTTTCTAATTTCTATGGCCTTTGTTATACAACCAGGAAAAAGCGTGAAGAAAAATAGAGATACCCATCTTGTAAATAGATCGATGCATAGATATGTAGATAAATAGACTATATTTTATGGGTGAGAAGTACTGTGGACACAACTGCTTATAGCCTAGATGCTGTCCTTGGATGACACTGGGCAAGCCTGTCATTTGTCTGCCAATGTCTCCCTTGCTCTTGGTCAATTAATCTTCTCCCTGAACACTTTTAGAGTTTCTTGTCTGTTTATTGACTACGGAACCTCTTTGCAACCATTAAGACAATGAAGAGTCCAGGAAACGCAGCTCTGGAATTTGATCCTCGTTCATTTGCTAGGTCTCTGAATCTGGCTTTCTTTTCCAGATGGCTTGCTTGGTTCCTTGCACACCATCAGGGTCATTTTCCTAGCTGGAAATACCCCAGTAGGATGTGTCAAAGCAAACTGGCATGGTGGGTGGCTCCGTAGGGGTGAGCGTGGTGACTGAGAACCTCTAGTCTTTGAAGGGCTTGGGGAGGGGGCGGACCCTTCACAGAGAAAACTACAAATCAAACGCATTCAAAATAACATACAAATGAGCACCAGGTCATTTTGCTATGGAAAGTGAGGTACTGTGAGCGGTGAGCAGACATGTCTTAATTAGTTCAAGATCTTCAAAGACCAGCACAAGCTATCGAGCCACAACCTAACCCTGAAGGCTCTCTTACTAATTCAGAGAGCAACTCTCCCCAAAGTGCCTTCCCCAGTACTTCCTTAAAAATTCAAAGGATGCCAAGATTAAAAGCCCTGGCTGCATTTGGAAATTAAATGTAAAGAAATGCAAACTGTTTCTCCTGGTTACAGAAAGCCTCTGTTTCAATCACAGAGAGTGGTCAAGTTGGACCCCTCACTTCCAGAGAGATGAAGAAACCCATCCTAGAGACTTTCCACATGTGAAAGACCAGCATAATACAAACTGCGGTGTGTTTTCTGAAGATAGTACATTTAACTCCGAGATGAGGTGGAGAAAGAACCTCGTTCCGTGTATTTTTTTTTAATGTTTAAAAATTTTTTTTAATGTTTTAAAAATTGAGGGGGACTAATCAAAACATGGCTGAAGACTGGTTCATCTAACCATGATGGATAGGAACGGACAGCGGGACATGCTTATTTGTTCTAGATGTGGTTGTTGTTTTTTGTATACCAAAGTCCTCGCTGCCCTTGTAAATAAGGTCTTTCACAAGGAAAAAATAAAAACCGAGACAGACTGGCCCCCAAATCGAACCAAATTGCCATGGTGTTTTGGTGTGTAAGTGGAATTACGTTCTTCACAGCAGTGATTTTTCATCACGTGCGCTGGGTTAGATTGATTGCCAAATTTGGGGAAAAGAAAGAATTTCCCTTTGGGGTGTACTGGCAATTATTTTTCAGTTGTTTTTGCCCTGCCCTGGAGCATGGAGCCAATATCATTTTTAGGATCAGGTGAGTTTATCCAACATGATCAATTTCCTGTGATCGTCTGCGGCTGTCACTGCGGGGAGGGGAAAGCAGCTCTCCTTGATCACTTTGACACTAAAAGCTGTCATTTGGAAATTGACCAGGACATAAAACTCTGGGCCCCTAATGACAACCACAGAAAGATCAAGAGACTAATGGAGTCATGGAGGGAGTCGGGATAGTACAAAGCGGGTTACCCCTCGCCCGTGCCTTCTCTGCTCCCTCTAATGAGGTGCAGCACTGGGTAACTGGTGTCAAGTAATAATGCGTCATGCCTCTAGAGTGTTCTGTCAGGACCTGAAGAGTAACGTGACATGACAGACACACTGAAAGAAAATGAGTCAAATTCTCCCTGTTGCAGAACATCGCCAGATAGGAATCACAGGTGCTAAGGAAGGCTGAGTGTTCACCGTTTGGAGGAGCAAATGTGCTCCATGAGCACATCCAGACAGGGAGCCTATTTGACAATTTCTTGGGTTTGCTGGGAACTGGGCCAAATCCCATGGGTGAGATTGTCCTCTCACTAATTCTAAGAGCTTTTTATCTACCCCCTGGAGTTTCACTCTTTGGTTCTATTTCTGTCCTACAGACATTTCTGCTTACTGGTGCCTTCCTTTCCTCTTCCCAGTTTAATTCAAGCCAACAAACCCTTATTGAGAATTTAGTAGGAGCCTTCTAACTGTTGCCCATGATCCTGCCCTCATACCGGTGCAGCCCACTTTTCACACTTTTCACAGATAGCCAGAATGACGTGTAAAGATGTCAGTTAAAAGCATGTTGATCACCTGCTTTAAATCTCAAAATCTCCCCGATCCTTCTCCTCACCTAACAGATCTTACATGATGCCGTGTCCCCTTGAGTTCCAACCTGGTGCCATCCTACTTTCACATCATGCAGTACATTCCAGCTACACTGGTTTTCTTCCTGCTCCTTGAATACACCTTCCTCGTCTCTGTCTTGGTTCAGCAGAGTTGGGAATCGTGGAGGTTAAGAGAAGAGCATTTCAAGAAGGAGGGCACAACCAACTGTGTTGAGAGTTATTAGAGTTTGAGTAAGCTGGCTAATCAGTCACATACTAACCTTGGGAAAATGGAGGTCATTTGAGCCTCTCTCAAGAGCAGTTTCTCTGGTGGGAGTGGAAGTTTCATTGTAGCCAGCGGGAGGAGAGAAAAGGAGGTGAGGAAGAGAAGGATGTCATTGGAGGCAACTCTTCTGAGGTGCTTTGCTATGAAGAAGAACGGAGAAATGGGGCAGTAGCTGAAGGCGGGATGTGGTAAAGGGCAAGTTATTTTATTTATTATAGATGGTAGATAATATAGCATGCTTCTGTGCTGAGGGGTTGCCGTGGTGGAGAATCTTTGAAATGCAGGGGAGAAGTGGTTATTCCGGACAAACTCCTCCAGAAGGGGGGGAGGGGTGAAGGAGAGTTTGTGCACAGTATACCACGCAGAACAGGCTTCAGTAACAAGATGGAGGGCAGGGAGCATTGGCAGAGATGGGCGCAGGCTCCCAGATTTGTTTGGGGAAGGCATTGGAATTCTTTTCTGATGGCTTTTATTTTCCCAAAGAAGTATGAGGCAAAGTCAACAATTATGAGGGAAGGTATGGGAAAGGGTTGGTTGCTGGGCATTCAAGCAGAATGAAAAAGGAGCAAAGTCATCTTACAGGAAAGTGGGAGAGTGAACTGAATAAGTTAGCAGGATTTCCCAGAAGAGTTGAATACTCACTGAGATTTGTGCTCACGAATTTAAAGAGGAAAGAAGAAGGTATTCATCCTGGTGACATTTAGCAGTTGGGAGCAGGCCTGGAATAGCCTGAGTGAGATCTGGGTTTAAATCCTGACTCTGTTTCTCACTAGCTATTGGATTTGGGGGGAAATGACTTAATATTCCTCAACATTGGTTTCCTTATATATATAAACTGGAAATAATTCCTTTTATTATTTACATCCAGAGTGATTGAAGTTAGTACTTAGAAACTTGACTCTCTGGGGTGCCTGGGTGGCTCAGTCATTAAGCGTCTGCCTTCAGCTCTGGTCATGATCCCAGGGTCCTGGGATCGAGCCCCGCATCGGGCTCCCTGCTCTGCAGGAAGCCTGTTTCTCCCTCTCCCACTCCCCCTGCTTGTGTTCCCTCTCTTGCTGTGTCTCTCTCTCTGTCAAATAAATGAAGTCTTAAAAAAAACCCAAAACTTGACTCTGGTATTTACTTTTCTTAATGAATGCTAACTGTTGGTATCTCAAGAATATTGAGGGGGTAGTTCTGGAAGTGCACTGAAAAACATGGTAATGTTCCCTAGCCTTTTGCACACTAGTGTTGTGGACTAATGTTTTACTAGATGTACAGAGGACTTAGGGAGGTCTTAGGCTATAGGGTGGTCAAGGGTTTTTTCCAGTGTTAAAGAGCAGTAATAAACAGTGAGTTTCTTAGAAAATAAAAAATAATCCAGTGTTTGATCACCAGCTCCACCCCGAAAACGACATGTCTAATTGACTTCCTTTTGAATTGCTGGCTACTTTGGCTCTCTTTATTCACATTCCATCGAATTCTTCTCCCCAGAAGTGGAAGAGAAAGATGTAAATCTGTGGGAGGAGATCCTATGGTAGTTCACTTAAAAGCATGCAAATTAAGGGGCACCTGGGTGGCTCAGTCAGTTAAGCTTCCAACTCTTAATATCAGCTCAGATCTTGATCTCAGGGTCATGAGTTCAAGCCTCGTGTTGGGCTCCACGCTGGGCATGAGCCTACTCAAAAAAAAAAAAAAAAAAAGCAAGAGAATTAAGTGTCTTAGTTTGCAAAAAAATGTGACGAGCATTCTCTGTAGAAAAACACCTTTGAGCTACAAGTCAAGTTAGGTCTGACTCTCCAGTATTTTCTACAGAAGGACTTGAATCATACATGAAGCTAGACCTATTAATACCATTTATGCCCTGTATGCCCGTCATCCAAATTCAACACCTGCTTTTTCCACCCCTGTAGTATATTTAAGAAAATCTCACGCATCATAGAATCATAGAATTTTATTTTGGTATGCTTTTCTAAAAGATAAAGACTACCTTAAAAAACACAACCATAATGTTATTATCATACTTAAGAAATTTAGCCTTGATTGATTAATACTATCAAATATCCAGTCAGTGTTTATATTTCTAATTGTCTTGTAGGGTTTTGTTTTTTTTTTTGTAGTCCTTTTGTGTATATTGAGTTTATATGACTACTTCCAATTCAGATTTAGACCTGTAGAGTTTTTACTCATCCTCTTTGATCTATTTCCTTCTGTCATTATTCTTTATGATAGAGGTTTTTTTTTTTTTTTTTTTTTTTGGTAAGCTAGAAGTGTTAAAATGGAATATGAGGAAGAATAGTTTACTCTAAATGCCATCTTTTGGGTGATGTGAACTTCCTGATGATGCTGGGGATTCATAGAATTAAAGTCTTGATAACCGAGACCGAGATTTCATGGTTCATGGGATAAAACTATGTGAAAGGGGAATACACCATTGGCACAAAGAAGCAAAATATGTTTTAAGAGCCCTGGAAAGTGGTGTTGTAACTGATTTATAGTTTTACACAATTCCGCATTTTTGGATAATGGGAAATCAATGTATGAATAAAAATAAAGTGTACCTCTGTACTTATGTGAATCAACCCTTTTTCAATTGGTTAATGTGGTTTTGAGTACTGATGCTATTTAGCTTTAGTATTTAGTCATTTGTACGGAGAATTCCAACAAGGGTCAAAAAAATGTCTAAGTGACTTTTTAGCTAGGTTGAAATCAATAAATAAAGGGTATTTACAAAGGAAAAAAATGGATTTTTGGAACTAATCTGTTTCTGATCTTAATTGACTCCATTGCTAAGGTTATTCAAAAAATATCAGACTATCCCATCAGTTTTTATCAGACTTCAGGAGCGCACGGTGGTTCATTTAGCCTTCTGTCAGTAGTGTGACTTGAATGAACAATGATACAGAAATTTAGAAATATGAGGAGTACTCATGGTAAGAAAGATAAAAGGACATTGCAAGTCTATCTGGTTTCTATTCTTCACATTCCCTCACTCTTGGCTGTTAAGACCCTAAATTGCAGACCTAGCCTCAACCTGGTCTTAAGTAGTTAAGCAGAACTCATATCCATGCTATAGAAGTTAGTGCTCAGTAGTACTCATATATGCTTAGCCTGGAGATGGTCACGAAATTGCAGCCCAGCACTCTTATTTTTTTTTTTTAAGATTTTATTTATTTATTTGAGAGAGATTAAAAGCATGAGCAGGGGGAGAGGTAGATGGAAAGGGAGAGGCAGACTTCCCTGCTGAGCCCAGTGCGGGACTTGCTGGGATCATGACCTGAGCTGAAGGCAGATGCTTAACCGACTGAGCTACCCAGGTGCCCCCAGCCCAGCACTCTTAGATCCAGTATGAGAGAACCTGGCATAGCACCTCTTGCCATGTATGTGCTCAAAGTCCACTGACTATGAACTTGAATGTCCTATTAGTGCCAGGCTTTGGCTTGAGATTGGATAACTAGAACTCATTGAACAGGACAGGGTGTGTGCCAGGTTGTGTAGGGGATATGTTGGTGTAGGACAGAGAGAGGTTTCCTGCCATTCTGGAGCCTATGGTTTTGCTCCTGATTCTTAATGTTTATATAATCTGCTGAAAAGAATCTTTGTAGTGCTACTGTCTTGCTTTGTTTTTCCAGTTCCTTTTTCAGGGATAGAGGTTTTACTCTTGAACCCCAACCTAGTATCTGGATCCCTGGGACTCTCCCAAGATTTCTCCCTTGGCCTTTCATCAGAGTGTCTTCTACTCCTGCGGCTTGCTTTTGCCGTGCTCTGGGAACTCTGGGTTTCTTGAATGTTGGCAGGTGTCCACGGACCTCCCGCCACTGCCTGCCCCCCCTGGCTTCTGTGACTGCTCTGACCCCTCCAGCTGCAGGCAGCTACACTATGGCCAGCGAGGGTTCAGCTATGCCAGTGACGTGGGGGAGGCAGAATAGTATGGAGATCTTTCCAAGAACCCAATGTCTTTGAACTCCGTTCTCTAGCTTTCTGATATAGAGTCTACCAAAACATATCTGCAAAACAATTTTAAAATTCTGATATAGAATTTGATCTGCTTGAGGTCAAATAATGGAAATGTGGCTACTGCCTGGCTCTACCACTTACTCCACATGCTGGCAGTGAGATCTTTGGCAAATTCCTCAACCTTTCTATACTTGCGGGTCCTCATCTGTAAGGTGAAGATGATAATAGTTTTCATCTCCCAGGATTGCAGTGAGGATTAATCCACATAAAGTGCTTAGAAAAGTGTCTGGCGCATGGCAAACAATGTTAGCTATTATTGTTGTCATCATTCTTATTAGTTGAATTATGAGATGGATTTGTTTCCTTTAGCTATTTGGCATTCATTCAGAGCAGCTGAATGTCTCTAAAATACAAGCTTTTGGAAAAGAACACAAAAGATTAGTGATGTTGATATTGAAGTAAGAAGAGAACTGACATTCGAGCAATGGATTTGGCAACATAGGCGCCATTTGTGACCTTCACAAGAGTAGTTTTGGTGGAACGATGGGGATGTAAGCCTGATTAGAATGAGACCCAAGAAAGAAGGAGCCAGGGCTTGTGGAGCTCTATGCAGAGTCAGAGAATACTCCAGCCAACTGGGCTTCACCCTGTGGCTTGCACCCTGTCTCTCCATGGGGTGTAGATTTAGGCCATGTGGCTGGACAGATGAAGTATCCCCATGCCATCTTCCTATAATTCCTTCCCTTCTCTGGTACCTTCTCTGCTTCTAGGTGCCCATTCAGAAAACATCTTGTAGAAGGTTTCCCTCCATTCAACTCAAGTCAATTTGTGCAGATAGTTGCCTGGAGGTCAATTTGCCAGTTATGTCCTGACAAGTGCCACCTTCACTGAAATCAGAAATTCCTATTGGTATTGTTGACTCATGACTTTTTGAACAGAAGTTTCCCAGTAGGTGAAAAATAATCAGTGATTATAGACAGTGATTGGGTGCCTACATAGGATTCACTCTCACCTTCACAACTTTGTCTAGAAGAAGCTAGATCTTTGTTTAGGTTTTCCTCCTATGTCCGTCAGGGACCCATCGAGAAAGGAGATACATATTTGTTATTTCAAAGAGAGGGTGATTTAATATAAGAGATTGGTTACACATGTGTTCATATGTTGACAGGGCAAGAAGGAGACATTCAGCTAACCAGAGATCAGGAACTGCTAAGAGCAGCTGCCATGTCCAAGGCTGGGGGACAAAAGGGAACAAGTGGGTTACCAAGAACCTAAGAGCTCATAGAATAGCCCAAATGATACTCAAGAGACGTTAAAATATAACCTTCTGCTAGAACCTAAGCTTCATGAGGGCAGAAAGTTTTATTTTCTGATGAATCCCAAGTGCCTGCCACATAGTAGGTCTTCAGTATTTATTAGAGGAATAAATCAGTGAAGGAAAAAGAGAGATTTGCTTGGCCATTCTGGGGGGAAAAGTGTCCTCATTCTTCGGAGAGAGGTATCAGAAAAGACTGTGTCTTTCTTCTGGCTACTGTGTCATATCAACGTGAAGCCTGGAATTGCCACCATTTTGCCACCATGAAAAAGACTTGGGTTGAAGTTGCCTGCCCTGTGGAGGCTGAGTGGATGGATGGGAAGGACTGGATTCTTGCTTATTGATATTTTTGAGTTTCCTTTTTTTTTTTTAAGATTTTATTTATTTATTTATTAGAGAGCGAGCGAGAGAGAAACAGCATGAGAGGGGAGAGGGTCAGAGGGAGAAGCAGGCTCCCTGCTGAGCCGGGAGCCTGATGTGGGACTCGATCCCAGGACCCTGGGATCATGACCTGAGCCAAAGGCAGTCGCTTAACCAACTGAGCCACCCAGGTGCCCGATATTTTTGAGTTTCTTAATTAAACAGACTCCCAAACCTATCTTTCCACTGACATTCCAAATATAAGAGCCAATAAACTTTCTTGATTATTTAGAACAATATCCTGATACAGTGGCCTAGATTCAATTCCTTTGATAGCTGGTTTGGTTTCCATTCAAGTATGAGGGTAAGTAGTTATTTTGGGAATGAATCTAGTCATTATTTAACCTTGGCTGATCCATTTTTTAAAGTTTTTATTTAAATTCCAGTTAGTTAACATAGAGTGTAATATTAGTTTAAAATATAGTGTAAAAGATAGTGATTCAACACTTCCATACATTACCCACTACTCATCACAGTGAGTGCACTCCTTAATCCCCATCACCTATTTAACCCATCCCCTCACCCACCTCCCCTCTGATAACCATCAGTTTTTTCTCTATAGTTAAGAGTCTGTTTCTTCCTTTGCCTCTCTCTTTTTTCCCCTTTTGCTCATTTGTTTTGTTTCTTCAATTCCACATATGAGTGAAATCATATGGTATCTGTTTTTTGCTGACTGACTTATTTCACTTAGCATAATACTCTCTAGCTCCATCCATGTCATTGCAAATGGCAAGATTTCATTCTTTTTTATGGCTGAGCAATATTCCACTGTGTGTGTGTGTATATATATATATATCTCATATATGAGATGATGTGTGTGTGTATGTATATATATATATATATCTCACATCTTCTTTATCCACTCATCAGTCGATGGACATTTGGGTTGTTTCCATAATTTGGCTATTGTAGACAATGCTGCTATAAATATTAGGGTGCATGTATCCTTTGAATTAGTATTTTTGTATTCTTTGGGTAAATGCCTAGTAGTGTGATTGCTGGATTGTGGGGTAGCTCTATTTTTAACTTTTTGAGGAACTCCATACTGTTTTCCAGAGTGGCTGCACCAGTCTGTGTTCCCACCAACAGTGCAAGAAGGTTCCCCTTTCTCCATATCCTCGCCAACACCTACTCTTTCTTGTGTTGTTGATTTTAGCCATTCTGACAGGTGTGAGGTGATATCTCATTGAGGTTTGGTTTGTATTTCCCTGATGAAGAGTGGTGTTGAGCATCTTTTCATGAGTCTGTTGGCCAGCTGTACATCTTCTTTGGGAAAATGTCTATTCATGTCTTTTGCCCATTTTTAAATTGGATTATTTGTTTTTTGGGTGTTGAGTTTTATAAGTTCTTTATATATTTTGGACACTAACCCTTTATCAGATATGTCATTTGCAAATACCTTCTCCCATTCTGTAGATTGCCTTTTAGTTTTGTTGATTGCTTCCTTTGCTGTGCAGAAACTTTTTATTTTGGTATAGTTCCAATAGTTTATTTTTCTTTTATTTCCCTTGCCTCAGGAGACATATCTAGATAGAAGTTGCTATGGCCAACATCAGAGAAGTTACTGCCTGTGTTCTCTTCTAGGATTTTTATGGTTTCAGGTCTCACATTTAGATCTTTCATCCATCTTGAATTTATTTTTGTGTATGGTGTAAGAAAGAGGTCCACTTTCACACATTTGCATGTTGCTGTCTAGTTTTCCCAGCACCTTTTGTTGAAGAGACTTTTTCCCATTGGATATTCTTTCCTGTTTTGTAGAAGAGTAATTGACCATATAATTGTGGGTTCGTTTCTGGCCTTTCTTTTCTGTTCTTTTAATCTATGTGTCTATTTTTGTGCCAGTACCATACTGTTTTGATGACTACAGGTTTGTAATATAGCTCGATGTCCAGAATTGTGATGCCTCCTGCTTTGCTTTTCTTTCTCAAGGTTTTTTCGGCTATTCAGGGTCTTTTGTGTTTCCAAACAAATGTTAGGATCGTTTGTTCTAGCTCTGTGAAAAATGCTGGTGGTATTTTGATAGGGATTGCATTAAATGTGTAGCTTGCTTTTGGTAATATAGACATTTTACAATATTCATTCTTCCAATCCATAGGCATGGAATGTCTTCCCATTTGTTTGTGTCATCTTCAATTTCTTTCATCAGTGTTTTATAGTTTTCCAAGTACAGGTCTTTCACCTCTTTGGTTAGATTTATTCCTAGGTATTTTGTTATTTTTGGTATAACTGTAAATGGGATTGATTCCTTAATTTTTCTTTCTGCTGCTTTATTATTGGTGTATAGAAGTGCAACAGATTCCTATACTTCGATTTTATATCTTGCAACTTTACTGAATTTGTGTATCAGTTCTAACATTTTTTTGGTGGAGTCTATTTTTTTTTTATATGTATATATAGAGAGAATATGAGCAGGGAAGGGGCATATGGAGAGGGAGAAGCAGATTCTCAGGACCCTGAGATCATGACCTGAGCCAAAGTCAGCCACTGAACTGACTGAGCCACCCAGGCGCCCCATTTTTGGTCGAGTCTTTCAGGTTTTCTATATAGAATGTCATGTCATCTGCAAATAGTGAAAGTTTTAGTTCTTCCTTGCTGATTTGGATGGCTTTTCTTTTTATTGTCTGATTGGTGAGGCTAGGACTTCCAGGACTATGTTGAACAACAGTGATGAGAGTGGACATCCCTGTCTTGTTCCTGACGGTAGAGGGAAAGTTCTCCGTTTTTCCCCATTGAGCTTGTTAGCTGTGGATTTTTCATATATGCCTTTATTATGTTGAGATATGTTCCTCTAACACCTACTTTGTTGAGGGTTTTTATCATGAGTGGATATTGTACTTTGTCACATGCTTTTTCCGCATCTATTGAAATGATAAGGGGCGCCTGGGTGGCTCAGTTGGTTGAGCGGCTGCCTTCGGCTCAGGTCATGATCCTGGAGTCCCTGGATCGAGTCCCGCATCGGGCTCCCTGCTCAGCGGGGAGTCTCCTTCTCCCTCTGACCCTCCCCACTCTCATGTGCTCTCTCTCATTCTCTCTGTCTCAAATAAATAAATAAAATCTTTAAAAAAAAAAAAAGAAATGATAAGAAAGTTCTTATCCTTTCTTTTGTTAATGTGATGTATCATGTTGCTTGATTTGCGAATATTGAACCACTCTTGCATCCCAGGAATAAATCCCGCTGGACAATGGTGAATGATTTTTTTTAAATGTATTGCTGGATTTGGTTTGCTAGTATTCTATTGAGAGTTTTTGCATCTATGTTCATCAGGGATATTGGCCTGTAGTTCCCTTTTTTAGTAGTGCCTTAATCTGGTTGTGGTGTCAGGGTAATGCTGTCTTCATAGAATGAATTTGGACATTTTTCCTTCCTTTTCTATTTTTTGGTGTAATTTGAGAAGAATAAGTATTAACTCTTCTTTAAATGTTTGGTAGAATTTGTCTGTGAAGCTATCTGGTCCTGGACTTTTGTTTGGTGGGAGTTTTTTGATTACTGATTCAATTTCTTTGCTGGTTATTGGTCTGTTCAAGGTTACTATTTCTTTTTGTTTCAGTTTTGGTAATTTATATGTTTCTAGGAATTTATCTATTTCTTCTAAGTTTTCCAATTTGTTGGCATATAGTTTTTCATAATATGCTCTTATAATTGTATTTTTGTGGTGTTCGTTTTTATTTCTCTTCTCTCATTTATGGTTTTATTTATTTGGTTTCTTTCTCCTTTCTTTTTGATAAGTCTAGTTAGAGGTTTATTGCTTTTATTAATTTTTTAAAGAACCAGCTCCTGGTTTCATTGATCTGCCCTGTTGTTTTTTTAGTTTCTATATCATTTATTTCTGCTCTAATCTTTATTATTTCCTTCCATCTGCTGGCTTTAAGGTTTAGACTGTTCCTTTTCTAGCTCCTTTACGTGTACGGTTAGGTTGTGTATTTGAGACTTTTCTTGCTTCTTGAGGTAGGCCTGGATTGCTATATACTTCCCTCCTAGGACTGCTTTTGCTGCATCCCAAATGTCTTGGTCTGCTGTATTTTCATTTTCATTTATTTGCATGTCTTTTTTTATTTTGTCTTTAATTTCCTGGTTAATCCACTCATTGTTTAGTAGCATGTTGTTGAACCTCCCTGTATTTGTGGTCTTTCCAGATTTTTTCTTGTGGTTGACTTCTAGTGTTATAGTGTTGTGGTCAGAAAAGGTGCATGATATGACTTCAATCTTTCTATATTTATTGAGGACTGTTTTGTGGCCTAATGTGTGATCTATACTGGAGAATGTTCCATGTGCGCTTGAAAAGAATCTTTATTCTATCATTTTAGGATGAAATGTTCTGAATATATCTGTTAAGTCCATCTGGTCCAGTGTGTCATTCAAAGCCATTGTTTCCTTGTTGATTTTCTGTTTAGATGATCTGTCCATTGATGTAAGTGGGGTGCTAAAGTCCCTTCTATTATTGTGTTATTATCAATAATAACACCAGTGGTCTGGTGAATTTGGGTGGGTATGCTTATCAATGAGTTCCTTTATGTTTGTTATTGATTATTTTATATATTTGAATGCATAAATATTTACAATTGTTGTATCTTCTTGTTAGAATGTGCCCTTTATTATTATATAGTGCCCTTCTTTGTCTCTTATTACAGTCTTTGCTTTAAAGTCTAGTTTGTCCTATATAAGTATTGCTACTCCAGCTTTCTTTTGACATCCATTTGCATGTTAAGTATTTCTCCATCCCCTCACTTTCAATCTGCAAGTGTCTTTAGGTCTAAAATGAGTCTCTTGTAGACAGCATATAGATAGGTCTTATTTTTTTATCCATGTGTCATCCTATATCTTTTGGTTGGAGCACTTAATCCATTGATATTCAAAGTAATTATTGATAGATATGTATTTACTACCATTTTATTACTTGTTTTGTCATTGTTTTTGGAGATCTTCTCTGATCCTTTCTTGTCTTTCTACCTTTCATGTTTTTATGATTTTCTTTAGTGATATACTTGGATTTCTTTCTCTTTATTCTTTGCATGTTTATTAGTGTTTCTTTTTTTTTTTTTGATATATGGTTACCATTAGGTTTGTATATAACCTCTTCTGCAAATTTGGCTGATCCATTATATAGGCAAACCTAAAGCAGTTCTAACATTTGACCAAGAACTGAGGTTGCTCTTCAAGGACTATATCTGGTTGGTTAAAGTCTCTTCCCCAATTGTCCCATGATAGAAGTAAAGTACCTGACACAACGTCTATTAAACATTAATTTCCTTTTTCCTCCTATCCATAGCCTTAGGTTCGGAGTAATCTCTGCAGTTTGAGAACTGGGAGCTAATTTCCAGGATAGTTTATGACATGAATTTCATTTTACTTTTAAAGTTGCCCCTCCCCCCCACCCCCACCCCACTCAATGTCCCCACCCTTCATTAGGTTTGTTTGCCACTAAAAAGACATTATTCCTGCATTTCTTAGTATTTTCATTTAGGGGGCCACCATTAAATTCATGAAGACATTTTGGTTAGTATAAAGCTTGGAATTTATTTGTTTTATTTATTAAAAATACACCCTAGCCTGAGGGTCTTAGGGTGTGCATATGGAATACTTCAATTAGATTCAAACCAGCAGCTAAAATTTCCTGTTAAGAAATTGAAATATCCACAAACCTATCCAATATGGAATGCAGCAAAAGTAGGATGGGCCTGGTGCCATTTCTTCAAGGTCAACAAGCTGGCAGGCTGGTGACCAGGAATGGGAGGGAGTTGCCAAACAGGACTGGCCTCATGTGAGCCAAGTGTTTGTTCCATGAACTTGTAATTTAAATAGAACTGGACATCCACTTCTCAAAACCACCATCAAAAATACAAACAAATAAACATGTATATTTTATTTTCACACTGTGCTTGAAACCTGCCCAAATAGAGTTCTTTTGGGTGAAAAATCACCTTTAAAATAAAATCATACAACCTGGGCTAATTAAAGAAGGAAGTTGTTAGTCATTAGTATTTTAATTACAAATTAATCCATGGTTATCTCCAAATCCTTAGTTGAGACCAATCTTCTGACTGAATGGACATTTTATTGGAGGGAGAGGCGGGGGGGTGAGGGGAGGAATTTTAGATCATGGTGCATCATGGGAAAAGATAGGCCTGGGTGGGGTGGTCTGGTGAATTTGGGTGGGTATGCTATAGAAGAAGGTGCTGGGTACCAGGGGACCTGGGAGGCAGGAGACCTGTGTCAAATGTGGGAGAAAATGACAAAAATCTCTACCCTCCATTCACTTGCTGGTTTTGTTTATCTTAGATTTAGAGGCCCTTCCAAAGAAGCTGTGTTGGTTGTTTGCAGATTTAGTCAGGAGAAAATCATATGACAGCTGTAGTTTATTTTTACTATGATGAGAGCTAATATCTAATAATCCCTAATACTTGGAATAGACTAGGATTCAGGGGCAAAGTGAGATGGGATGACATATGCAGTAGAGCCTTGGTTCTCCCACCAGAAACTTCTAGAATGCTTGCTCAAACAGTTTCTGATTTTAGTAGATCTGGGGTGGGAGTATCTGCATTGCTAACGAGTTCCCCACTTATGCCTATGCTGCTGGTCCAGAGACGGTACTTTGAGAACCACCACAGTAGGGAAATTTACTTGGAGGCTAGTCTCCAGCAGAGAGTATTGCTGAGGAAGACAAAGCAGAGGTTGGCTTTTAGAAAAGAGACAATAATCTCACACTGAAGTGGAGAGCATGTGTGCATTAATTTCCCAGGACAGCGGTAACAGGGACCAAAAACTGGATGGCTTAAAACAACAGGAACATGGCCTCACAGTTCTGGAGGCTGCAAGTCTGTGATCAAGGTGTCAGTGGGGCCATACTTTCTCTGACGGCTTTAGAAGACAATCCGTCCTTGCCTTTTCTAGCTTCCGGTGTTTGCGGGCACTCCTTGGCATTACCTGGTTTGTAGATACATCCCTCCAGTCACATGGCCTTCTTTTCTCTGGGTCTCTTCACAGCGCCTTTCCTCGGTGCGTGTCTGTGTCCAAACTTCTCCTTTTTAGAGGGACACTGGTCATACTGGGCTAGAGCCGCTCAAATGGCGTCATTTTCACTTGATTTCCTCTGTAAAGACCCTGTTTCCAAATCAGATCACATTCTGAGATACTGGGAGTTAGGACTTCACCATATCCTTTTGGGGGGAATGCAATTCAACCCATAACTATGTATTTAACCATTTCCTGGCCTCAAAATAATACATAGATTACATACCCATCTGTTACTCTGCAGAGTAAATTAATTATATGCAGAGGTGTAATGCCCAAGGCAGCCTTTGCTGATGGTAGAAGAATATGGTAGAAAAACATATACAATTGAAAGAATATAGCCAGATCGCCAAACCTTGAAGTTTCCTTTGGTTCTGCCCGAAGTGGTTAATTGCAACCTTGTATGTGATACATATTTTTATTATAAAAGTGATTACATCTTATCATGGCTACTTATTTATGTTACTCTCTAAATTATGAGCTGCTTGAAGGTTGGGGCTGTGTTTAAATCCTATTTACGTTCATGGGAACTGACACATAGTAGGTGCTCAATTTGGTGAAGTTGGAGTTTGGAGAAATCGATACGAAATTGAGAGCAGCCTGTGAATTTGGCAGGTGTTTTTTCCTGTGTCTCTGCTCATCCTTCAGGTGGAGGAAAGTGAGCACGAACAAGCAGAGGGACCTACTGGTGCTGTCAAAAGCCGCCCTCCACAGATGCTGACTTTCTTTGAAGTCTCGTTTTCATTTAAAAAATTAATGTGGATTTTACATTCGACTCCAGAATGCATCCGTATTTGTTTTCATACAAAAATGTTTCCAATTACTTAGATAAAACCCTGAATTCCTCCCCTCCTTATTCCATCCATCTTCAATTTGAGAAAACTTGGCACGGCTGGGAGAGATGCCATGTTTTATCTTCTGATCGTACATGTACCCCCTGGCATTTCGCTAGGCACCCACTTTTCAAAAGCCAAGGAATAGGGAAATCCAGTGAGGGGAGGTGAGATGGGACCATCACAGGGGACAAGGCAGTATGTGGCTGGGCTGCAAAAGCTCTTGGGGAGGTGAGAATGGAAATGAAGAGGACAGAAAGGATTCAGGAACTACCTGCCTTTGGAGAGGGCCAGGCAGGCCTAAAAGTTGCTGGTGTGTGAGGTTAGTGTGGCTTAAACATGACTCTTGGGGCCCTGCACACCTTTCGTTTTTCTCCTTTTTTTGGCAGGGTGGGTGGGAGGGGTCGCAGGAGCAGAGAATAAGCAAAGGAAGGGAGGACACAAGGGCAGGAAACCCATTGGTGGGGAGTCCCTTGAGGGGCTTTGATATGTGGCGTATTTTGGTTGTGGAATCTTTATAGAAATTTAGGGACGCCTGGGTGGCTCAGTCCGTTAAGCCTCTGACTTTGGCCCTGGTCATGATCCCAGCGTCCGGGGATCGAGCCTCGCATCCGGCTCTTTGCTCAGTAGGAAGCCTGCTTCTCCCTCTTCCTGTTGCTCCCCTTGCTTTGTGATAAATAAAATCTTAAAAAAAAAAAAAAAAAAGAAATTTAGGGCTCGATTTCTTGAAGGAGAGAGTAGTCCTTGACTCCTAGGGCAATGGGAAATGAATGCAGGGTCCTCAGAAAAGTGTGGGGAGTTGCAAACAATGGGCAAGATAGCCTTTGGCAGTGATACTGAGAATCTAGGGGAGAAGAAAGTTGTAAGGGTCCAGGTGAGGGGTGAGCAGGCACATCCTCTGCAGCTGTGGAGGGGGTGGGGGGCAGCCCTGTCCCGACAGCTCTGGTTTCTTCCAGCACAAGCTCTAAGCACTTCTACCCATTAACCTCACCTGGCTTCTAATGTCTACCTCCCAAAAGGAATGTGCTTCTGTGTATCCATGAAACAGTAATTAATTCAAGATTTTGGTTCTAACTGCTCTGTTCCTGAAAATCAAGGAATAACATTTACACATCAGTTTGTAATCCGCTGTTTAGCTATTGTTCTGGACAATCCCTTAAAAAAGAAAAAAAAAGAGGGTGTGCCTGGGTGGCTCAGTTGGTTAAGCGTTTGCCTTCGGCTCAGGTCATGATCCCAGCATCCTGGGATCGAGTCCGACATCAGGGAGCCCGCTTCCGCCTCTGCCTGCCCCTTTTCCTGATTTTGCTCTCTCTCTCACTAACAAATAAATAAAATCTTAAAAAAAATTTTTTTTTTTTAAATAATTGTTTTCAGGAAAGATAGTGAGGGCACTGCAGTTTTGCTCTGCAAGTTCGGCACAGGGAATTTGATTTTCCCTAACATTCGCGATGGGTTCTCAGAAAGTATCCCTCCACCCCTCTAAGGCAGCCGTGTCAATTAGCATAGGTCTGGAGGCTCAGAATTCAAAAGCAATCAGTCTAGGCCGAAAAGAAACCACAATACGAGGAAGAGTGAGAATTAACCAGAAATGTGGACCTCGTCACGTGACCTGGGCTGGCGGCCGCCGCTCACGCTGTTGGCTGAGATTCTGACACTGCTCCGTGGCAAGAGCTGGTCAGAACTTCAAGTATTTTATGGGTCATGCGACTCTGGGGCTCTACCTACAAAGCTGCCCTGAGGAATTGTCTTTTTAGGCCTTAACTGTTCCTCCCGAAGCTCACTTTTCACTGCGAGTGGGCAACCAGAGAGGTCTTTGTCCAAATACATTACATAATCCCCGCAGGAAATGCCGGGACAGCGTATAGCTGGTGAAATGGAAACCTTGGCGCAGTTTTCTCCCGCATATCCTAGGACACACTTGATGCTTCACTGGGCAAACATCCCTCCTTCCAAATGGATTCAGTTCTGAAGATTTCTTCCCCCACTGGGGGCCAGGAGACACAATAGGTTCCAGAAGGAGTGAAGAGGGTTGTTGTTGTTTTTTTTTTCCCTTTTAATAGAGTTGTCTACTATTTCTCCAAGCTAGAAATGTCCATGCATTGCATGGTTAAATAGGATCGCGCCCCAAATAATAACCAGGTCCTTGCCCCCAGGACCTAAGGGTATATATGATGACATTTAAGAAAAGGCGGCTCACGTTGTCAGTGTCCTCCCATCATGTGACTCTATCTCAATTCTCGTTTTCTGTCGGTCTACTTGTTAGGAAAGGTTGGTATTGTTATTTTCTTAAAATTATCTTCACTTTTTTTCCCTAAGTGTCCAGTGTGTTACACTTGTTAACTGACTTCCTTTTGTGAGAGGCATATAAAATGTACGATCTCATTCATGCAAAATTTATTTAAGCATGTTAACTTTGTGTGTATTTACTTATGAAGCCTCAGGGCTGATCAGCAACAGTAGGAAAAAAAAACCAAACAGCAAAACCTTCTGGCTTCTGGGGACTGTTACTTTAAGAGTAATTATCCCACTAGTAATGACAATGACTCTAGCTTCAGTGTTTACTTTGAAATGACAATGGAATCTATGTGTCCTTGAAAATTTTAATTCCTGTAAGAGTTGTCCAAAACAGATAAACCAAGAGCCTGGGCGTAGTTGTTTATTTGTGGCTAATTAGTGAACTATATTCTCTCCTAAGCACAGAGAAGACAAGCTGTCTCTAGCAGATTAAAGGGTCAGAAAGTTCTAAGCCAATTTTTCTCACACTTGGGCGATGCACCTGCTCTTTTAGAGGGCACAAATGATTTCAGCTCTACAGTATTGACTTAAATTATTTTCTGTTACAGTATGACTCAAATTTATACAGACAGGTCATGTGCAATTAAAAAGAAAGTGTATTTTTAAAAAAATTTTGAGTGTGGGATTACACACACGCCCATTAGATAAAAATTGCTAATTATATTGTTCAGCTATTTTATATATTTTTATTATTTTTTTGTCTGCTTGATCTGCCAACTATTGAGAGAGGTATATGTATTGGTTTCCTAAGGCTACCGTAACAAATTCTCAAACATTGGGTGGCTTCAAACAGCAGAAACTGATTCTCTCACGGTTCTGGAGGCCAGAAGTCTGAAATCAAGGTGATGGCGGGGCTGGCTCTCCCTGGAGGCTCTAGGGGAGAATCCTCACTTCTGCTTCCTTCCAGTGACTCCAGATTTTACTTGGCTTGCGGCTGTGTCACTAATTGCAGCCTCTATCTTCCCACGGCTTTCTCTGTATCTGTGTCTTCTCTGGTCTCTTATAAGAACACTTGTCATTGGAATTCGGGCCCACCCACATAACCCAGGAGGATCTCCTCTGGAGATCCTTAACTTAATCACATCAGCAAAGACCTCTTTTTTTCCTAAGTAAGGTCACATTTCCCAGTTTTGAACGTCAGGAAGAGGATATATTTTTTGGAAGTCACCATTTAACCTGCTGGAGTGTGTTAAAATTTCCCACTCTGCCTGTCAATTTCCAACTCTTCATACCTCTGCCCATTTTTATTTTTTGTATTTCGGAGGTGATGTTATTAAGGTACATTCCCACCCCCGATCGTTTCCTTTTATCATTATGGAATAGACTTCTTTATGTTCCCCCAAGTTTTTGTTTGTTTGTTTGCTTTTGGATCTAGTTGTCTGATATGAATATAAGTTTCAAGCTTTCTTTGGTGGGTGTTTATGTTACATCATTTTCTATCATTGTATGCTAAATTTTTGTGTCTGATTGCCTTTTAGAGGTGTTCTTGGAAAGCAGCTTATAGTTGTACTAAAATCTTCTAAAAACATTCAAAAGTAGAGAGTATAGTACCATGAATCCCCAAACATCCATTAACCAGATTTATCATTATCAAGATTTTATCACATTTGCTTCTCCTAACCCTTTAGAAATGTTCCTTTTTGTTTTGTTTTGTTTTCTCAGCAGAAATATTTTATTTATTTATTTAGTTATTTGTTTATCTAAAGATTATTTATTTATTTTTGGGAGAGAGAGAGAGAGAGCGTGAGCATGAGCAGGTGAGGGGCAGAGGGAGAAGCAGACTCCCTGCCGAGCAGGGTGCTGGATGCGGGACTCAGTCTCAGGACCCTGGGATCATGACCTGAGCCAAAGGCAGATGCTTAACCGACTGAGCCACCCAGTCGCCCTGCAGAAATATTTTAAAGCATTTCCCAGACATCATGTCATTTTATGCTATGTATTTCACATGTATCTCTAAATAATATGAACATTTTCTTTTTTGTATAACAAGATACCATTATGACATCCAACAAAAGTAATAATAATTCTTTGGTATCATATAATACTCAATATATAATTTAATTCCTCTAATTTTCTCATGCTTTCTTATAGCTGGTAATTTGAACCTGGATCTAAACAAGGTCTAATTTGATTGTTAAGTCTCTTTGGTGTCTTAGTATAGAGCAGTTCCCTTTTCTTTCATGCCATTAGCTTATTTCAGAAATAAATTAGTTCCTGTAGAATGCTCCATATTTTCTTTCTTTTTTTTTTTTATATAGAGAGAGTGTGTGCACTCATGGGGCAGGGGAAGGGAGGGGGGAGGGGAAAAGGGAGAGGAAGAGAGAGAATCTTAGGCAGGCTCCACCTGAGATCATGACCTGAACTGAAGATGCTTAACTGACTGAGCCACCCACTTTTGCATTTGAAGTCCGTGTTTTCCTTTGTGATATCATTTATCTTGTTCTACAATCCCCTGTGTTCCCTTTGAATAGAAATTATTCAGTCTGGGAGTTTCTGTTTTTTAACTGGTGAATTTGATTTACTTACTTTAAGATTACTAATATTTAAAATTTATTTCTACATCTCCTTTTGTGCTTTCTGTTTGCTTTTTCTTTTTACCATCTTCTTTACTTTTTAAAATTTCTCCCTTTATCCTCTGTTAAACATTTGGTTTTTATTTTTATTTTTTGTGGTTATCCTTAATTTTTAAAATGACCATTTGACCAGACCAAATCTGTAAGTAATCAATAGCTTTACCATATTCTTTAAAATCTCCCCTTCCTTCCTTCTTTCTCTTTTTCTGCTTTCAAAGCTCAACTATTCAATTTTCACATAGTAATTTTAGGTGTCCGTAAGTAAAGTATTTCTGTATTAGTTTAATCTACTACTATTTTCTAGTCTTACTGAAATATCAAAATATTTTTTAAAAAACCCATGTGAATGAATTTGTGTGTGTGTGTGTGTATTTATTTACATGTACCTCTGCTTTCCTTAATCTCACTATGGCCAATCCTGTATAGAGTGTGCCATGTACTGTCTAGATTCTCTCATCATATCATTTGTAGATCCTGTTTTAATGTCATTTTTTTTGCCAACTTTTCATAGACATAAATATAATTGGAGATGCTAAAATTGCAGAAAGCATTCAATTATTCGGTAGTTATCCGGATGATACTAAGTATATTTAAGATATATTTATAAAGATTATCAAAATGGAAACATAAAATGAAAAATAATTCTTGTAGTGATCTTTGGATTCCAGAATATCTGTGTGGTTGATGGAAACTGGTTTTAGAAATATTACTGCTTGGTTTAGTCTCCAGTCAGATTTATAACTAACTGGTTTTAGAAAGTATTCTAATCTGTTGATCCAACTTAATTCCAGTTCTTTTGTGAAACCATCTATAATTTTGAGGGAGATAAAAAATTAAGCCTACTGTATTAGTAGCGTTCTCCAGAGGAAGGGAGAGAACAAGATTGATTGTAAGCAATTGGCTCACCATTGTGAAGGAGGATAGCTACAAAATCTGATGGGGTAGGCTGGCAGGTTGGAGTTGTAGTTCAAGTTCAAAGGTATCAGTTGGCAGAATTCCTACTTGCTTGGGGGAAGTCAGTCTTTGTTCTCTTAAGGACTTCAACTGATTGGATGAGGCTCACCCATTATGGAGCACCCATTATGGAGAGTAATCTGCTTTACTCAAAGTCAATTGATTTAAATATTAATTACATCTAAAAAATACCTTCATAGAAACATCCAGAAAAATGTTTGACTAAATATCTGGGCACTATGGCCCAGTTCTAGCTGACACATAAAAGTAATCATCACATTTACTTTATAGCTTTTGTTACTTGGTTATTCATGTTTTGTTTTTTCTTAAGGTTTTATTTATTTATTTGAGAGAGAGAAACAGAGATAGTGAGAGAGAGCATGAGCAGGGAGGAGAGGAAGAAGCAGGCTTCCTGCTAAGCAGGGAGCCTGATGCGGGGCTCGATCCCAAGACCCTGAGATCATGACCTGAGCCAAAGGCAGACTCTTAATTGACCTGAGCCACCCAGGTGTCCCAGATTGTTTTTCGTTTTTTTTTTTTTTTTGAGAGGGAGTCCGCATGAGTGTGAGTTGTTGGGGGAAGGGGTAGAGAGAGAATCTTTTTTTTTTTTAAAGATTTTATTTATCTATTTGACAGAGAGAGAGCGAGAGAGGGAGCATAAGCAGGGGGAGTGGGAGAGGGAGAAGCAGGCTTTCCGCGGAGCAGGGAGCCCGATGTGGGGCTCGATCCCAGGACCCTGAGATCATGACCTGAGCCGAAGGCAGTCGCTTAACCAACTGAGCCACCCAGGCACCCCTAGAGAGAGAATCTTAAGCAAGCTCCACACCATTGCAGAGCCCAGTGCAGGGCTCGATCTCATGACCCTGATATCATGACCTGAGCTGAAATCAAGAGTCAGGCATTCAACCAACTAAGTCATCCAGGTGTCCCTGTTACCCATGTGTTTTTGTGTCTGCCTCACCTTGTAGGCTGTGACCCTTTAGCCTCTTAACTTCCACTGAAGACAGTGTCTAGTATGGTTCTTGGAATTTAGTAGATGCTGGATACATGTCTATTTAATAATTTAATAATAACAGGGGAAGTAGGGAAGGAAACTGAAAAGCATAGATTTTCTGAGTTCTTAAAACAGCTTATTTGCAATATTTGTGATTACAAAGCCCGTATTTGTTTCAAACCAGATGCATATGATACAATTAACTTTTACTGACAGGTGCTCCTACGTGCCAGGTACTATGCTAAGTGCCATGTATGTTTCTCATGGGCCATTAGAAATTATCTGTATAAGGGCACCTGGCTGGCTCAGCCAATAGTGCATGTGACTTCTGATCTTGGGGTTGTGAGTTTGAGCCCCATGTTGGGTGTAGAGATGACTAAAAAAAAAAATTAATTAAAAAAAAAAAGAAGGTATCTGTATAGATCAACGAACTCTTATCTCTTTTTCCTGGCGAGAGAATGGAACATGATTCTTTCTGGCTCTGTTTAGTTCTGAAACTCTCTAACATGATTTCAGGGATTGATTTAAGGCTTTTTTGGTGGGGGAGTAAGGGAAGCAGAGCACTTGAATTTGTCCATCTCAAATGCATGTAACTTTTAGCTACATGTAGGGCACATGTTTCAAAGAAATTGTTTCAAAGAAATCACAGACAGTTCTTTAATTTTTTAACTATACCGGTCTTTGATTCTTTTTCTTCCTTGCAGTAGTCCCTGGTGGGGAGAATTGCATATTTAGCTCTTGTTGCAGGCTGAATTGCATCCCCTCCAAATTCCTAGGCTGAAGTCCTAACCCCTAGTGCTTTAGAATGTGACTGCATTTGGAGATGGAGTCTTTAAAGGGTAATTCAGTTAAAATGAGATCACAGGGCAGGCCCTACTACTCCAATATGGTGACGTCATAAGAAGAGGAGATCAGGACACAGGCACCCAGACCCACACTGCGGGAAGACCATGCAAAGACACGGAGCAGAGAGGCTTCTACAAACCAAGGAGAGCTGGCTCAGAAGAAACCGACCCCATGGAACCCTGGATCCCAGACTTCTAGCCACCAGAGATGTGAGAAATCTGTTTCTGAGTGTTTAGCCATATAGTCTGCCTTATGGCAGCCCTAGCAAACAATACAACTGTGTATATTTATGTAATTTTTTTTTTCGTAGGGCAATCAGATGTTTCCTTGTTTTTTTTCCTTTTGCAGCCAAAACGTGATCCCACCTGGGCTCTCCAGTCAGTGCCCTCATAACACTTGCAATTTGGAGCCGAACATAAAAGGTTGAAATAACTCTTAAAGTCAGATGAATTTTGGCTTCAAATCTTTTCTTACCCCTGAAAATGACTACAGGGTTTAGGCTAAACTATTTAAGGAGGACCTGGCACTAGTTTGCATTTGATCAGCAAAAAACCACATGAGACAGAGGGGATGTCCTGCTCTGTTTTGTTGGATGATTCTTGTGTAATTAAAAATACCTATGAAAGTCAATCTGATGGTTTGGATCTGGGCAGGTGCCAGTTAGCTGTGCTCTCCATCAGTAGATTGCACTCAATCTTTGCAGTTGCTCTTAGAAAAAAGTACCATGGGCAAGTCAAGGCAGTTCCATTACCACTGCTGGAAATCTAAAAACACATGGCCCACTCGGTTGGTATCTTGGACGCTCTACCAAGTTTAATACTTTCTGTTAGTGTTAGTAATTTAATGTGAACCACAATAGGCTCCCTTTCTTCTTTCTCTATGGATTCTATCTTGTACTTTAGGAAATGTGCAAAAATGTATAATCACATATTTTGTTTAAGAATATATAATTTTGTGGGCTCCTGGGTGGCTCAGTCGTTAAGCGTCTGCCTTCGGCTCAGGTCATGATCCCAGGGTCCTGGGATCGAGTCCCACATCGGGCTCCCTGCTCTGCGGGAAGCCTGCTTCTCCCTCTCCCACTCCCCCTGCTTGTGTTCCTGCTCTCGCTATGTCTCTCTCTGTCAAAAAAATAAATAAAATCTAAAAAAAATAAAAAAAATAAAAAAGAAAGAATATATAATTTTGTTTCCTTTCAATACTTAAGTACAAAAAAACCTTCCTTCTGTCTTCAAACACTGATGCCATCCATAGTTTAGACGATTAGAGAATGAACACATTCCATGAAAAGTGTTATGTGCTCACTCCTGAAATTCTCATACATAGTCCTTAGTCTACTTTTCGCAATCTTTTTCAACTTCCTGGCTCCTCTTAAACTTCATTGAAAATGTATCTCTTTCTATCCTTGATCAAACAGCTTAATCTTCTCCTGCCTGCAATTTTCAATTATACTGGCTTTGAAAGGTCTGAGGACGTTGTCTGTATTAAAGACAGTGCAAACAGTCTAGCATTATTGTACGCTGTGCCAGCTCAAATCCCACTGGAAACCTAGATCTCAATTTATCACAACCCCGGGGCATGTCTACATTTTCTATAAACAATTGGAATTATTTCCCCTTTTGATCTGGATACACTAAAAAAGAAATCTCTCATTTTGGGATAAAAACATAGCTTTTTTTTTTTAAGTTAAGGGGGTTTGCTTCTTATAAAATGGAGGGATTGGGGGCCTGCCTACCAACCCTCATGCAAGTTTCTCATCTCTCCCTTTTGCTGACGGGGGAGACTATAGATATCTAACCCCAGGCCTCTCTCAGCTTAAATCTCATGGACATCTCCCATTACGGCAGAGGTAAGAGATGAGAAGGGAGAGAAGCAGCAGTATTGAGTGTTACCCACGTTCTCCTCTCATTTGGCGGGGAGAACATGTTCCCTTTACCCTTTAACTTCCATCTCTGAGACCCATCAAGCATTGACCGCTTTCAGTGGCTGGTGGGAGAAGGTGGAAGGTGGGAACTCTGTGTTTCTGTCCCTTTTCCTTGGTATCAAAGGTTGTTTATGTTTCAGCATCTTTCACATCCAAGGTGAACATGGACTATTAGGCAGAGCTCATAAAACAATTGTTCAGCTTACTGTAAGAATTTTCTCACATTCTTGCAGGACTGATTTTCTCCATTTAGAACACAAAAGTTTGCTGCTCAATACATTTTTTTTCTCTTCCTCTGTACAGTGAAGGAAGGACTCTTGGTCATGTACCCAAAGGTTTGCCACACTCAAAGAGAGTGCTACATTGAGATGAGACTCCAAAGGGGGCAGCTTTGATACAAGGAGCAATGGGTTTTTGTTTCCTGGGTTTATAAAAAGATACCTTCTTTAGATCAGAGCCTGGTGCATGCACATTCTAAATACAAAACCTGGAATTAAAACTGGCAAACCTTTTTTACTGAATAGAATTCTCTGTACAGGTCAAGGAAATGCCAAACTTAACAGATGTCTTACACTGTGCCCCGAAGGTCAATAAATTAGAGTTTTGTTGAACCAGGAAGAGGAAGGAATTCCAGAACTTCAGGTCCCCCAATGGAAATGCCCCTTAGGACAAGTCTAAACTAGGGAAATAGCATTGGAGCTCTTCCAAGTCAGTTGGCCCAGTGTAGTGTAACTCATTTCTGGGCCCCCTGCAGCTGTTTGTTCAACTCTGGCGTCTACAACACTGCAGTGTCGAAGGGAGTTAATCATTAGCAAGTGTGAATAATGTCAGCGTAACAAGGCATGATTGCCTCTGTCCATTTTGACAAAATTTTAAAATTTTAAAACAAAAAACCCAAAAAACAAAAACAAAAATATGACCACAGAATGTTAAAGTAGCATGGAATTTTGGGAACAGTTAACTCAATTTCTAGCATTTTAAATCACCATTCTCATTGTTTTCCTAGAAAAGAAGATGGTGTGATACTCTCCAGATGATATAGGGTTACTGACTGGCCTGGGGTAATCTGATCTGGCTCAAGGCAACTTGTCTCCAGAGAACCCCGTCTTTGGAGAATGATCTAAAGGCTTAAGTGTAGGGCCTTAAGCCTTTCCATTCTCCTCTGTGGGAGCCACCAAGTACTGCGCTACAAATAATGTGGACCCAGCTGTGATCCAGCGCCTAATAGGTCTCCTGCTTATCCCTTGGGCAGGGGATCACAGTGAGTCCAAGACTTCTCTTTGGATGAGAATCACAGGAGCCCTGAGTCCTGGAACTCTGAGGTTGGGGACAGGAGGTAAAGCAACATTCCAGCGGCATTGAAGGATGAATTTTCCTTGGGCTCCTCTGTGTTGTGGTTGAAAAAAGATGATTGCCCTGAAACATACTCAAGAATTCCAGCAGCCACCCTAAATGGCTGTGTGGTTTGAGAGTCAAGAGAATGAGGAGGCATTCAGCCAAGCTCCATGATGGCAGCTGAGTCCTAAACCCTGGGTGGCGGGGGATCTTGGAAAATCAGTCACGTGTTGAAGTTCTTCCACGAGGTGCACAGACTTCATCTTTTCCTGGGACCAGCACCCCTCAGATATGCCCTCCTTCAGCTAATGCAACACTACTCATTTACCTTGTTGCTCAATCCAGAAAGTCAGGGCACACTGAATCAGCTACCAAACCTATTTCCTCAGCTCTCCGATGATCCCTCTTCCCTCTCTTCCTGCTGCCATTGGCTTAGTTAAGATCTTGTAATTTGCTCTCCTTCTAGTTACTCTTCGTGATCCTCAAAGTCAGGCATGATGCTGTTAGAGTTACCTCTTTAAAATCAGGAATCGATCTCAGCATTGCCCAGGGTGTTCTGTGTGTCCCTTTGCAAAGGATAAAGCTCAGCCCTTGGGAGTGGCCTGCCGTTTGCTTCCCAACTAGAGCTTTGCCTTCCACTCTGGCCCCATTTCCATTCTTTCCAGCTTTACACCACACTTTGCGGTTTTACGCATCATGGACTTTCACACCTCCTGGCTCTTTCAAGCTGTTCCCTCTACCTAGGCTACCCTCTGTGCATGACCAACTTGAAAATGCCGTTTAACTGTCCTTAAGAAGGCTGTTTTTTTATTGCCATTCCCTTTGTCCCCTCCCTTGTCTCTGTCACCTCAAACTAAGTAACTCCCTCTATATTCCCGATATCCCCATTGTCTATCAAAGCATGCACCACCCTGTATCAGAAGCATTTATTTATGTCTGTTTCCTTTCTTAGACTATAAGATTATGGAAGGCAGGGCCTGTTGCACTTGTTTTTGTAGCCCCGTCCTCTAACACACTGGCACTGAGTGCTATGGATGTTTGTCAAGTACATGGAACTGAAGGTTAGGCGGTTGTTAGCATTTGTGTTCAAGTAGGCAGATTTGATTTAAAACATCATGCTTGGTTAGGCCATAAAATGAAGTGATCCAAACTTAGTAGTTGTTGGCCTTGCTGCACTTTGCAATCACCTGGAGATCTATGAAAAGTATTGAAGGGAAGTTGGTCTCAGGGAGGAGGGACAGGTCTGTCTGGGAGCCTTCCTGGAAGATCATCCTGGTTCCACTTCCTGAGGTTCTGACCTAATTGAGCTGGAGTGTGATGGGACATCAGGATTTAAAACAGTTCCTAAGGTGACACTAATGTGTGCTAGGTTTGAGAGCCATAGTTCTAACTGAACCCACCATATTAAGGATAAATTGGTATACTTGGTGTCCTTCCTACATCTTCATAACTTCTATCTCTCTCGTTCTACTCCTTCAAATATAGAGACCAAATGCAGTTAGAGAATCAGGCCAAATTTGGGAGAAGATTTTGGCCCTGGCCACACAGTAAAACTATTACTCAGGAAACTTAAAAAAATACTGATGCCTAGACCCATACCCTAGAGCTTAAGGAACACATCAGCTTATCTATATAAGCCTCCACATGCCATCATCACTCTTTTTTTTTTTTTTTTAATTTATTTGAGAGAGAGAGAATGAGAGACAGAGAGCACGAGAGGGAGGAGGGTCAGAGGGAGAAGCAGACTCCCTGCCGAGCAGGGAGCCCGATGCGGGACTCGATCCCGGGACTCCAGGATCATGACCTGAGCCGAAGGCAGTCGCTTAACCAACTGAGCCACCCAGGCGCCCTGCCATCATCACTCTTTGGGGATAATGATATTTTGTCTTAAAGATGTAAGGAGAGAAGGAAGGAGAGAGACTGGGAGAACAGAAAGGGGAGACATTGGAAGGAGAAAAAATTTACACATGACACTTAATGGGGATATTACCAATAATGGGCTAAGTTCCATTCAGAGGCATTAAACTAAGGGAAATTATGGGAAATTGCTTTCACTTCATGCTTCTTAGCTACTGTTACTTGCATTTAGTAATAATTGTCATGATGTAAAGGGATAACCAAAACTTACTACTCTGTGCAGACAAAAAAATCCTCATCCATTAGGGAACTGGGTTGAGGCAGGGGAACCAACAGAAGGATTTCTCCTTTCACACTTGGATAGGATGCTCAGGTGGCCGCCTGACACTAGTAGTTTATTGGTGAAGTCATAGCAGTGATTCTGTATTCCCTGTCAGTATGTGCCACAGAACTCTTGATAGTTTTCCATGAAGTGGGAGAGAAAGAGGAGAAACAAACACTATCCTTTACACTTTGCTCTAAGGGAGATAGATGAGATGTAGCTACCTGTGGGTCTGGCTTATATCCATCCATCTCCACCCCTAGTTTATTGCACAAACACCAGAACACTTGAAAGCAGCAAATGAGACAGAGAGGCTGACTTTCACAACACAAATTTCAAAGAAGTAGTGCGGAGGGCACAGAGTATTGCTTATTTAAATGGTAGACATAACAAGACAACATGCAGATATCAGTACTCCTCCGAATTTTGTATTTTCACCAGGCTCAGCTGTTGATGATGACATTTAAGAACGGTGAGTACATATGTGGACATTTAAATCATGAAAAATTGATGTGACATATGCTTTTTTAGACAGAACCTACTGCTCTTGGTTTAAGAAAGTAGTTGGTGTCTATCCCCTGATGGCTTGGGAAAGTGTTTTGGACTCTGTGATTTTCAAGTCAAATGTTTACTTTTCTAACAGTGCAATGAAGTCTTTCCATTCTCTTACATCTAGTAGATGCTTTATGTACTCAAGACATAGGGGTGCTCTTACTAAACTTGAATGAAAGCTATTTTTTTATACTTATGTTTGCTTCTTTTCATGTTTATACATTGTGGTAGGTCGTTTCCAAGATGGTCTTCAATAACCTTGTCTCCTGGTATTCACTGCCTTGTGTAATCTCCTCTCTTTGAGTGACTTGCTTGTATTGAATTCAGTATCTTGAGGAGATGCTAATTCAGATTACAAGAGGTTGTGACTTCTATCTTGGTAGCAAACACTCTTCCTTGCAGGCTTGCTGCAACGATTTGTCACGTTTAGGAAGCCCACACGGCAAGGATCCAAGGGTGACCTTTAGCCAATAGCCACCTAGAAACTGAACCCCTTAGTCCAACAACGCCAAAAGGAATTGAATGCTGCTGGCTACCACCTAAGTGAACTGAGAAGCAGATTCTTCCCCAGTTGAGCTTTCAGATGAGACTCCAACCCTAGCTGGCTCCTTGATTGCAGCCTTCGGAGAGATCCTGAATTAGACAACCCAACTTAATCCAATTTGTGCCCAGATTCCTGACCCACAAAAGCTATGAGATAATGTGTGTTGTTTTAAGTGGCTAAGTTTGTGGCAATTAGTTACCTTGTAGCAGATAACTGATACAAACATTATTTGAAAACATTGTGCTATCATATAGAATCCCCCCTTTAAAAAAATTTGAATATAGTTGATATACAATGTTACATTAGTTTCAGGTGTACAACTTAGTAATTTGACAAGTTTATATCATATATAATTCTTCCATTGTTATAGATATTTGGGTTCATTTTATCTCTATGAAAACATTATACAATTCTAGAGAAGAGAAATGGTTTCTTATGTGCCTTGGCAACCTCCTCAAAGTATTTAGTGAAGGATTTTGCATAGAGTAAATGCCTGTTAAATACTTATTAAATGAATAAACAAAAGTATATTTGTTCTTGATATTTTCTTTGTTTCTTTTTTTTTTGTACCGTTCTTGAAGTTTTCAAAAAGTAACTTGGATTCATGCCTTCTAATATTTGGCATCTGTGATTCTGCTATGTTTGGGTAGTTAAAAGATTCATGCTTATTTCTTCTCAGTTAATAAAGAAAAATTGATTTTTTCCCACAAAACATTAAAGCTATTTTTTCTAGGAATTTGGAGAATGAGCAGTGCTACATTTTGCAGGTTTAATTAAGAGCCAAATTGGGTGTACTTTAGAAAATGGGGTAAAATATACAGATTCTGGGTCCTGATTATTTTGTCTGTCTCTGCCCACATTTTTTATACTACTCATTCCAAATGGCCATCATTTAGCTGGTCACCTAAGCAGAAGATGCATTTGTAGCATGTTAAATCTTTAACTCCTCTAGTAGAAGAACGTTCTAGTCTTTTCTTTTTGGCTGTTAATATCTTTGTTAAGAAAGACATGTATCAATCATTTACCACCATAATCTAATCAACAGGAAAAAATCTATGAGAACGTCAACATAAAACCAATAAGTCATATTATAATTAATAACTAGTTTGCTTTTTTCTCACCCCTCAGCCTTTTGGTGCATCTATTTTAGATACAGAGGCCCTGGAAGGTCGGATTAAAGGTAGCTTTCTCATTATTCTTTAGAGGAAGTAATCCTTGCCTTTATCTTTCCTTTCTTTATAGTGCAAGATGCTTTCATAAGATAACATGACTTCCCTGAATAGCCTCCCCATTCCTGCTCCATTGGAGTAGCATTTTGGGTTTGGACTTCCAACTTTAGAGCTGCTTGTGTTCTCACTCTGGCAGAAAGACATCCTCTCCCTCGGGCACCTTACTCTGTTAACTCGCTGCTTTGAACTACAGCCATATGGGTGTGTGATCAATCTGTCCTCCTCAAGATATCCAACCAGGGCAGGCAAGGGAATCCATCTGGATCCTCCGTGGCTCTCTGAGAGGTGGGGGAGAGCCTGTCAAGACTGAGCAGGCAGTAATCACTTCCAGGGGTAGTCAGAGACCCTTCTTTAGTCTAGAAAGCTCAGGGGACACTACCCTAAACCTTGGTCTCTGGCCAGTTCTTTTCTGGTGGGTGAATGGGGGTAAAGTTAACTGTGGTCCCAACCCTCACAAGGTATTTCCAATTCCAAACTATGTGCTCTCCCTGTAAGCCTGGTACAGGAACTACATGGACAAACAAACTCCCAAATTTCAGCAAGGCAGCTGGCAAATTCTTTTGTGAATTTCAGGGAACATGTGGGTTGGATGATCCTGTGTTTCAGTGGTATTGATGCAACCACCAGTTCCTGGTGATGGCTGATGAAAGGGTCATTGTCAACCTGGACAACGTTTGAAGAGAGTCTGTTTTGTTCAGCATCTGTTATCAGTGACTTGGATGAGATCATTCAGGACACACTGATCACCTTGACACACTGATTATGGGAAGCAGGATGAGGGTAACAAATCAATTGAATGACAGAATAAAAATCCAGAAATATTGAAACAGTGGGTGACATCTGACAACATAGACTTCAGCAGGGGTAAATGTAAAGTCTCATAATTGGGTACAACACACACACACACACACACACACACACACACACACCAGTACTGGCTGTTCTTGTCTCCTGGATGAGGGAGGGTTGTGTTTGGAAGCCTGGACTTAAGGGTAGTATTCAGAGGTGGGGATGGGGGTGTAGAGGGCAGGGTGGCAATCTTGGGCATAAGTTGAATCAAAAGCTGGCTAGGCCAATCAATAGGGTAACCCAAAGAGGTTAGCTCGGAGGGAGGGAGCTTCTGGCTACCAAGCCAGCCAGATAGAGATCTGGAACAGAGAAGTCTTGAAGAGGGTGCAGGAAGGAGGTTGTAGGAAGAACCTGGGGCAGTTCCTGTGCTTTACTGTGTTTATCTGTTGCAATGGCCTTAGGCAAGGGCAGGGAGGGAACCGTTAAAGGCTCCAGCCAGGTGTGGACAAGCGTAAATACAGAAAGGGGAAACTTTCTCTAGGAGTAGCACTAGGAAAAGCTCAGAGACCTGGGTTGAAAGCACTGAGTGAGTGAAGATTGGAATGTGGTTGCCAAAAGAGCTCATTTGATCTCTGGCTGTATTGATAATTGTCAATAATATTTGCAACAACTCTTGGTCTGATATCATCTAGTGTACCGATCCAGTACTGGGTAATACACTTCATAAGGATCATTGACACACAAGAAGGTAGCCAGAAGAGAGGTTTCAGTCATTCATTTATTCACCAAATATTTATTGAACACCTACGAAGTGCAGGTACTTTTCTAGACACTGGGGATTTAGCCACAAACAAGACAGATAAGGTCTGGGCTCCCGGTAAGCTAACATTCCAGTGGGGAGACATAGGCAGTGAAATAGTGCACAAATAAATAAGATAATTATATATTGGAATAAGTCTTATGGAAAGTAAAATGGGATGACATGCTGGTAAGTGACTTGATGAGTGAAAGGGGGAGTTCACTCATATAGGGTGGTCAGAGAAAGCCTTTCTGAAGAGCTGAAATCTAAAGGATGAGTAAGAGCAAGCACAGGAAGACCCAGGAAAAGAATTCTACAGGTGGAAGGAGCCACAAGTACAAAGGTCCTGAGGTAGGAAAAAGCTCGGAGCATAGAAAGAGGGCCAGTATGTCTGGGAAGCAATGAGCAAGGATGAAAGTGGTAGGAAGTGAGGTCAAAAAGGCAGGAAGTGTTGGTGGTAGTAAGGGGATGCAAGTTGATCCCATTGTTTTATTATATTGAACAATTGTGTACATAGCATTTACTATGTACCAGGTAATATTCTAAGTGCTTCACAAATATTAACTCATCGATCTTCATGAAAATGATGGTGATTTGTAATTAAGTTACATTATAGTTAAAAATACTTTCACAACTCTTATTTCATTTGTAACATTAAAAAAAAATCATATTAAATAGGACTTTTTAACACAGTGACTTTATAGACCTTAAATGTGAAGCACAGAGAGATTAACTCTCTTGCCCAAGGACCATATCCTGTGCTGTTTTCATTCTTGATGCTGTATCATTTGAGTAATAATTGGTGAAACAGGGAATGTTTAACCCGGCGAAGGTAAACCTTAGAGATGGATGTTGTGGCCAAGTTTGAACATTTGATGGGCTCTGCTCAGTGAGGTATCATCCTTGACCAGAGACCCTGTAAGTCCCCTCTTCACACAGAGTCGGGTCTAATATTTGCCAAGTTGATATTTTTTACTTATTGTTACTCTTTTGTTTCATGAAAACCCTCACTGCAGGGGCGCCTAGGTGGCTCAGTTGGTTGAGCGTCCAACTCTTGATTTTGGCTCAGGTCATGATCACAGCGTCATGAGATCAAGCCCCACATTGGGCTCCATGCTCAGCGGGGAGCCTGCTTGAGATTTTCTCCTTCCCCATCTGTCCCTCCCCCTGCTTGAACATGTGTGCGCTCTCTCTCTCTCTCTCCAAAATAAATAAATAAATAAATAAATAAATAAATAAATAAAATCTTAAAAACAAACAAACAAACCTCAGTGTACTTGAAGAATGTTTTAAATCGTTCCAGTTTATGGTTTTCGTCTATAAATTAGGGAGGAAGAAGTACAGCTTTGGCATATGCAAGCCTGATGCTGCTCTCATGTATCTGTTCAGTCAACAAATATTTTATTGAGTACCTCTGCTGAGCAAGACCCTGCTTGGTGCTGGGTGTAGAGAGATGAATGGAAACAGGTACAGTTCCTGCCCTTACACAGCTTATGCTCCATGAAAGACACAGATAATAAGTGATAAAAACAAATATCTATGTAATTTCAAGTTTTATTAAATGCTAAGGAAGCAGTGAGATGTGCTATTGTTGTTTTAATGCATTCTAATTCGTCCTGAAATTTGGTAGCTTCAAACAACCACAGTCATTGATTTTGGTCACAGATCTGCCATTTGGGAGGGCTCTGTGGGAACCGCTGTTCTCTGCTTCACACAGCACCAGCTGAGGTGGCTTGACAAGGGTGGCATGGTCCACTTCCAAGGTGGCCGACTCATATTTGCTACTGCTAACCATTTGGGGACTCAGCTGCGGTTGTGGCTAAGGGGCTTCATTTCCTCTCTGTTTGATCCTGTCCATGGGACTGCTTGGGCTTCCTCACAGCATGGTGGCTAGGTTCTAAGACATGGTCAGTCTTTTTAAGCCCTGGGTCCAGGAATGGAAACAGAATCACGTTTGCCGGTATATGAACGGTCAAGCAGTCAGGTCCACCTAGATTCAAGGGGTGTCTACCAAGAATGGTCATAAGCCCAATTCGTGGTGGGAAGAATGTACAAAAGTTGTGGTCATCTTCGAGCTATCACAAGTTGTCATTTCATAAGTTTCTGTCTTTAAATCCAGTGCCTAAGAGAGGTGTGGTTTTTTTGTTTTGTTTTTTTGTTTCTTGTTTCTTGTTTTTGTTTTTTTTTTTGCCTGCAATTTTTTCCCTACAACTAGGAAGTGTTGACATTGGTTTATAGATGCTGGCTTAGGTGTGAGTATATGGTCTAACTGATGAGGATTATGAACAGATTATCATGTTTCTCCTTGGATTATTTTCTTTAAAAAACAACCTCTTGGGCACCTGGGTGGCTCAGTCAGTTAAGTGTCTGCCTTCGGCTAGGGTCATGATCCCAGGGTCCTGGGATTGAGTCTCGCATCGGACTTCCTGCTCAGCAGGGAGTCTGCTTCTACCTCTGACCTTCCCCCCTCTCATGCTCTCGCACATGCTCTCTCTGTGGTAAATAAATAAAATTTTAAAAAACAAAAAAACAACCTCTTTATTAAAGAAGAATAAAAGAGCAAGATATCAAATATGAATCTCTTTGTAAGATTAAATTTGGATTCTTACATTAAAAAATTTAAAAAAATCAATAGTTCCTTAACTGACCCTTGTTTTGTCATCAGGTTCTGAATCTTACGGGGTTTTTATTTTATTTTATTTTTTTAAAGATTTTATTTATTTGACAGAGAGAGACACAGCAAGAGAGGGAACACAAGCAGGGGGAGTGGGAGAGGAAGAAGCAGGCTTCCCGCGGAGCAGGGAGCCCGATGCGGGGCTCGATCCCAGGACCCCTGGATCATGACCTGAGCCAAAGGCAGACACTTAACGACTGAGCCACCCAGGTGCCCCCTTATGGGGTTTTTATATGTCCTATACTATCATAATCATGCTGGGCTTTGTGTTCGGAGCCCTTCAAAGTGCTTACTGGACTATCAATAGTTGTCAAAGGCATATTAAGCGAACCTAGGCTTCATTTGCTTAGTTGTTAGGTAATGAGCAGACTTCCCTTTTGGCTGTCTCTCCCCCAGTTCAGTTAGCCTCCCCCTGCTGGGTGAAGGAGGAAACACCTGGTTTAATTCCATCTCTGCCACTTTCTGTGGCTCACTGGTAACTTACCTTTCTGTGATTCAGTTTCTATAACCAGGAAACAGAGATAGCAATACTAACTTGAAAGGTGTTTTGGAAGATTTAATAAGCTACCTTCAGTGAATCATCTGGGCACACAGTAAGTGCTCTATAAAAGTCAGTTTCCCTTCTCTTCTCCAGGCTCAGCCCCATTTGTGTCTTTCCTGCCTTGAGGCAAAGTTGTGGAGAGAGCAATCCTCCAGGCGTCACTATCTCCTCTTAATCCCTGACTAACTTTGAAACCTTTGGGGCTAAAACATGATATTGCTGATTAAAAAAAAAAAAAAAAGACACGCCTGCACGCACACACGCATTGTATTCTTTCTCTCTGCTCACTTAGCAGGGAAACTAAGTCTAGCTCATTGAAAAACTTGTCTCTGAGTCCTGTTACAATAAAAACTAACTTCAAACAGATTTGAACAGAAATGCAGATTTGGAAACACACAGATGGTTTTGTCCACAGTAGCCAGCATTTCCTTCAATTTCTTCTTTTCACTGGCGAGCTCATCCTTTTCAACCTTGCTTTCAACCCTGCCCAAGGGAAGGCATCAGAGGCAGGGAGGAGCAGCTCCCCTCCCCTATCAGACGGGGACCCCCGCAGACCCTTCCCCCAGACCCCTCAGAACAGCAGAGTCCATCCATTCCGGAAGGTTTGTTTATTCCGTGGACAGATTCTGTTTGCAACTGGCGGATCAGGAGAGAGGAGAGGAAGGAATTACCTCGGATGGCTGGAGCGGAGAACTCATGAAGGGAAGGCTCCAGGGCTTTGCCAATGGGGCATCTGGCCGGAAAATCTGTGGATGAATCAGCACAAGTGGATGCTCGCTGTTACAAAAAGGACCAAAATTGCATATTCTAGTGATCATTGCTGATGGTATCTTGGTAAGAGTGAAGGATCGCTGTGGAAGAATGCTCACTTATTGGTGGGTGAGATGTAGGAATCCTGAGACCTTGCACTGAGTCTTTGGAAAGCAAGAGGCCAGTCTCCAGACTTTAAAGTCAGCATCCAGACTTTCAAATCTTAGGCTATCTCCATGTGCTATTATAAATTGATGCCATTATAGAGATGTTAATACCCATCTTTTCTTCTAGAATCATGAAAAAGACTAGCCTTAATATGGAATTGGATATTAAAAGCAGTTTCTTATTCATGTGTCCTAAAGCAATCAGTGACATCCATGATTAATTAGTGCAGGGGTGATTCCTGGAATGCTAATTGTCATTCCATGGTACAAAAACCGCAACGTGGGTTCGTGGGTTCTTTCTTTCTTTTCTTTCTTTCTTTCTTTCCTTCTTCTTTCTTTCTTTCTTTCTTTCTTTCTTTCTTTCTTTCTTTCTTTCTTTCTTTCTCTTTCCTTTCTTTCTTTCTTTCTTTCTTTCTTTCTTTCTTTCTTTCTTTCTTTCTTTCTTTCTTTCTTTCTTTCTTTCTTTCTTCCTTCCTTCCTTCCTTCCTTCCTTCCTTCCTTCCTTCCCTCCCTCCCTCCCTCCTTCCTTCCTTCCTTTCTTTCTTTTCTTCCCTCCTTCCTTCCTTTGTGTGAATATGTATCCAAATCTAAATATCACTTGCTCTAGATGATTAACATAGTTAGGCCTGGCAATTAAAATTGCCAAATATTTTATATTTTTGTGTATCAAATGGCAATTCAAAGGCACATTTAAAGGGTGCCAACGGATATAAATACATAGTCACTACAAGTAACACAATTCCCAATGACTCTTTTTGTTTACAGAAGACTTTGTGGTCAAAATACTTTATCACTTTAACTTTTTAGTACTCTGTGAATACTAAGCTTTTTAAAAATTATTGTGGTAAATGTATGTAACACAATTGATCATTTTGAGCATTTTGAAGCATACTTTTCTGTGGCCTTAAAGCACATTCACAGTATTGTGCAGACATGCTCACCATCCATCCACCCAACTCTTTCATCTTTCCTAACTGAAATTCTGGACCCCTTAAACTCGAATTTCTTATTCCCTCCCCCCGCACCCGACCCCGCAACCACCATTCTACTTTCTGTCTCTATGAATTTGATTAGATACCTAATATAAGTGGACTTATACAACATTTGTCCTTTTGTGACTGGCTTATTTCACTTAGCTTAATGTCATCAAAGTTCATTCATGTCATAGCATGGATCAGAAAAATTTTTTTTTTTCTTTTTAAGGCTGAGTAATAATATTCTATTGTATGTATACACCACATTTGTGTACCCATCTGTTGATTGCTTCCACCTTTTGGCTATTGTGAATAATAATAATTATCTGCTAGGAGCACGGACACAGTTTTTACACTAGTGTAGACTCTTCCGTACTTGCTTATGTAACTCTCAGTTTCGTTCTTTTCATAGAAGAGTTAATGCTAGCCACCATCCTGGAGCCATATGGTTCTGTGTCTTGTGACATGAATTATTTCCTGCTTGTAGGGACTGGTGTCCATGGCACACGGGAATGCTGCAGTTCCATCTCTGTTCCAGTCACTTTTATTTAGGGACAGACTTGAGAGTAATCCCTACTGTTTACAATTAAAGCTTGGAAACTGCCTACTTGGGTTGGATTTGCCCAAAAAAGAAAAATGAGACAAACTTCAAACAAGCACAGTGTTCCTCCAGTCAGATACACCTGTGAAGGCTGCTCCCCCCCGCCCCGCCCCCCACCGCCTGGCTACACACTGCCATTTGGACCAGTATTAAATTTGCCCGTTGTTTATTAGAAAAGGGCTCTGGCCGCATTGACTTTTATGACTCAGAGCACATATGGCAACCCTGGTGCTGTTATAAAGGATTCAGATATCCCAGAATTGATTAAAAAAAAAAAATCTGAAGACCAGGGTTCCTTTGAGGTATTAAGTCACGGGCATTGGTGTCTGCGGATGCCCGGCGGCTCTGGAGAAGGGATGATGTCTGCACTTCCTCATGGAGCTCGACCTCCTGAAGGAGTGAGCCTTCTCTCCTCCTGCTGGTGAGACCCGGGAAATCTTTCCAACATCTTGAGAAGAAGCCAAATCATCCGTCTTTTGACCCTGGTGCGGCCTGTGGGGTCATCTATTTTGTTTACTGTGTATTTGCTTTTGACCTTCAGTCGGTCCTAGAGACACAGCCAAAACAAAGAGGAAGAAATAAAACACACAGTTGCAGAACAAAACGAACGAAAGACTTTAATCATTTCCAGGTATGACCAGGCCAATGGTAACATGGCGCTCTGTTTATGGGGTGATGTTCTGCGAGTTCTACGTACCTTATACAGTCATCTGTCACGTGTTATGACGTGTGATATATAACATGTTATAACACACACAACACGTATTGGACACCTACTGTGATTTTCTCCTAACCTCCACCCCTCCTCCGTTTCCACCTCAGTGGCCCAAGGGACAGGCAGTGTGAACCAGGGCTGGTGGGGGCCCAGGAGTCCTTAGGCAGCCCGTCTGGGGGGACAAGGAGCAGTGTGGGGTGGCAGGGGCCCCGGAGGGGGCATCAGTGCCTGGCACAGTGGAGCTCCTCAATATATGGTTATTGGAAGAAGAAATGAGTGAAGGAGAAGCATCCCTGTGACCAGAGACACAAATGGGCAATCACTATCTATTATTAATTCCACTTTTCAGATGGAGAGACTGAGTTATGGAGAGATTAATTGATTTACATGGGCTCAGTCAGCTAGGAACTTAATGTCAGGAACAAGACCAGACTTTATGTTTCCAGGCTCAGAGACGGAAGTGTTTGTACTAGATTTATGCACTTGCTGACCCGTTCCTGCTGATGGCCACTTTGATAAATCATCTCAGTTAGAAGCAGATGTTATCATGGTATACGGGGAGACACGTCTTCCCGAGGTTCCAAACGGTGAGGTCGCTCTTCTGCGGTTTCCCGTGTGTGTGTGTGTGTGTGGGGGGTGGGGTGTCTGTGTTTGTACGACCCTCACAAACACACAAATGAGCAGGCTATAAGCAGCAGCAACAGAATGACCACAAGGAGACTAACTGTGGTGGTGGTGCAGCCTTCAGGACAACGTAAGTATAAGTCACATGTATTTCCCTAGAGATCCTGGCCAGCCTTGCCTGGAAAATGAGCAGTAAAACTAAGAGCTTGGTTTGTTGTAGAGAGTAATCAGAAATCACTCACACAGCAAGGGAAGTTTCTGGGAATCTCGATCTGGAAAACAATAATTATAACAGTCCTTCATGTCTTTATGACATCTGGTACTAACCGTAGCATTCTGGGAATCTTCATTTGCATGTGGAGATTCTCTTGAATCATTTCTTTTTCGTTTTGTGTTCATATGGATTTTATTTTCTCGTAATAATCTCCTTTTTTGATTATAAACTTAATATATGTAAATTTTGCAAGAATTTGGGGAAGATGTGTAAAGGTATAGAGAGAAAATCGCTTGTAACTCATTACCCAGAGAGAACCATTGTTAACATCTGGAATATATACCTTTCTACTCTTTCATATATACATACACATACGTTTTGTTGTACAACCTGCTTTCTCTTTTCACTTAAAGATATATTGTGAGAATTTCCCTCATGCAATTAAATATTCTTCCAAAACACAGTTTTTTCAGGTGCCACAGTTTTCCACCCTATTGATGTGCCATATTTATTTAGCCACTTCCCTATGATGACATTTTAACCAACTTCTGACTTTCATTGTTCATATGCATGTGGAAAATACAGCATCTATTTTTATGTCTATAGACTTTCTTCCAGAAATCCATTTATTTTGAGTAGTGAAGTATTTGATCTTAGTTTTGAATCACTCTTTCCTCCTGGGAGCTTGGAATTAGAGCAAAAATGGGAAAAGAAACAAGCTAATGACTGAAGTTGGGGCAAGTTAATAGCTGAACTGTAAAAGCTCTTCTTCCCTTCTTCCCTTTCTCCCTCCCTCCTTCCTTTGCTCTCTCTGTCCCTTGCTTTGAGGAACGCCTCCTATGTGGCAGGCACAGTGAAGCGTGGGTAATAGGAGGCAAGTTCTTGTCCCTGCTCTCATCAACACAGAGGGTGGAGGCTGAGGTGTGTCGAGCAGATTATGGGAGGAGAATGGAGACACTAGCCCCCAGAGATTGTTAGCCTCGAAGGAAAGGCGAAACAAGAGGCTGCTGACCTGCAGGGATTTGAGGGCCCTGCTGAAGGGGGCATGGGTTTATGTGTGTGAGTGTATGCATGTATGTGTGTGTGCACGCATTTTAATGGGTGGTCAAGGGCACGTGGTAGAGAGGGGGGGTTGGATGAGCTGAGTGCCCTCCACTTAGGAACTTGGGAGAGCTTCAGTGCTTCAATTCCCAGCTCATCCCTGAAAATAGTAACATAAAATCCCCACTTTGCAGACCCCAGAGTTTCTTTAAAGTCACATGGCAGTTTATTCTTGGCCCTGGGTATTGCATAATGTTGCACACTTTTACCTCATTTGTCCACATATGCATCCACCAAATTCCATCATTTTCGTAGCAGACAAGTCAATAAAAGAAAAGGAGGATTGCCACCAGCTGACTTCCCCCATCTCCTGCTTCTGTTCTCAGACCAGATTCTCTTCTCTCCTGAGCATGCTCCCTCTTGGGATGGAGGTGGCTGATGTCTAGACAAAACCGGATCACGTCCTGTCATGATTGTATCTCCGCCAGCAGAGAGTCACAGGGACAGACTGGGTCTCAGGGCGTTGTCTGATCAGGCAGACTGCACCTGCTGTTGAGGTCTGGTCTTGGTGTCCTGGTTGGAATGCAGGTCTTCTATAGCACTGACCTCTCCCTCACCTCCACACCCCATCCCCAGGCTCCTCCCAGAGCCAGACGAGCTTTCTGCTGGCCCACCACCGTCCTTCACCACAACGGGGACTTCTCTCCTGTTGACTTTTTACTCCTAAGATCTCAGCAAGGGCCCATTAAATAACGGAGCCACTGATTATCTGGTGTAGAGTGACATGGCTTAGTTATACTTGGGGGACAGAAACATTTCTGTGGTCATGCCTTGAAGTACCCAGTACAACGCCATCTTTGATTCCAATGGTCAAAGCAAACATGCCACATACATGAAGAACCTGGTACCTAAACATAAACACATTTAGTCTATGAAGGGGGATAACTGTGTTCTTTAGCAAATTTCCCACAAACCAGTAAAGCAACTATTTTGAGACAGAGCTACATACAAGTTAATAGAAAACTATTATAATTATCTTTATGAATCTGAAAGGGGCTTAAAAGAATGCTTTTCTAAAATTATGATACACTGTGAGCTAACTTTTAAATTTCTGTATAATATTTGAAAAAAACCTGGGGCTTAGAGAATTTAAGTAACTTGTTCAAGGTTACACAACCAGTAAGTTCAAAAGATAAAACTCAAACTCTAAAGCATTCGCTATTAACTAATTTGCATCTTCTAAAGATGATGCAAATGAATACACATCATGAATATGTCATGTTATTTTATTGAATCCTCATCTTAACCCTTTCAAATCTTATTCTCCTTTTACTAGCAGGGAAACTGAGGTGCAGAGAGATCAAGAGAATTGCTTGAGGTGCACGGTTATTATGTGGCAGATCAAGAATCCACCCGCAAGTCTGTGCAACTCCAGAGCCCAGGAAATTCTTGCAGAAGCTGTATGGTTTGAAATATTTTTGATTTCTCAAAACAAGCCTACGTCCGGGCGCCTGGGTGGCTCAGTTGGTTAAGCGACTGCCTTCGGCTCAGGTCATGATCCCGGAGTCCTGGGATCGAGTCCCACATCGGGCTCCCGGCTCAGCGGGGAGCCTGCTTCTCCCTCTGACCCTATCCCCTCTCATGCTGTTTCTCTCTCTCTCTCTCAAATAAATAAATAAAAAATTAAAAAAACCAAAAAAAAACCCAAAAAAAAAAAAAAAAAAAACAAGCCTACGTCCACCTCCATTACTTTCTCAGGCTTGAGGAATTTCTAGAGGTGGAAATAAGTAGGGTTTGGATAGAGAGGGAAGAAAGAAACCAGGAGAAATCTTGGCAGAGGCAGAGAAAAGGGAATTTTTTTTCTCTAGCCCAATTTTCAAATCGCTTTTGAATCACTTTTTGCCTTCAATCAAATTCAGAGCATGCTCCATTTATTTTCAGACCTGGCTGGTAAAATTTTGTCACAGTAATTCACCTTTTCATAATCTTCACGCAAGATCCCCAAATCCGTTTGCGTGGTGTTTGGAAGAGCAGGCACACCAGCCTAGAGTTCTCTCTCTGGCAAGGGTGGGAGGTGGTTGGGTGCTGTTCTCCCGAAGGACAGAAAAACAGAGCCATAGGAGCTCTGACATGGAAGAAGATCCGGAAAAGTAGGACACCCTGGAGGGTATTTGGCATATAACAAGGTTGAGTTAGATCCCAAACGAAGCAAAATCCAAGCAGCCTGGCCTCACACTGGAGACGGGCGTCTGCTTGGAGCTGACAAAGCCCAAGCTATGGAGGGGCTTAATGACAGGAAAGGAAATGAAGACATTCCTGAGCTCTCCAACCCTTCTTTTCCCCAGACCCAAAGATGTTCTCTCGAATTTCAGGCAAGGTGGAAGGAACACGTATGTTGCCAGGTCATTTTGACCCTGCCCAGAGTCCACGCTTTCCATGTGTCTTCAAAGGAAGTCCTAAAGGAAATCTCTCCCCTGGCAAAATACATGTGTGCGCAGAGCGTGTAGACGGGCATTCTGGAGACAAGGAAGCCTTGAAGGAGAAGTTTTGTTCAGAGTGCCCAAAAAGCTCCTGGCTACGAGACCTGAGAGAGAGAATCTGCGTGTGTGAGCAAAGTCCTTGCCAACTGGTTGCTGTGGGGAACAGAGAATGCTTCCTGGCCTGGAGTAGAATCTTCCAGCCAGCTCAGGCAGGGCTGGCCAAGGCTGTTGTTTGGCTGTTTGCATTCTTCAGGCAGGCAAAATAACCTGAGCAACAAAAGCATTCCCTAGTGGGACGCTTCATCTTTCACTTCTCTGATGTATGCCTTTCTATGTCCAGGTTGCCCCAAATGTTATTAGTTGAGGCAATTCTGTAAACACAAGCAAACAAACAGAAGCACAACAACACTGAGGAAACACGTTATTGTGTAAAACACATGCGCACGACTGAGCCACCCAGTTGCCCCAATAACTTTTTAAGATGGTTCTTGCATTCAGGGATATTTTTACCTTTGACAAATCACATTTTGAAATTACTCCTCATGGAAACCCATGACCCTTAGCCCAGGAAGCGTTGAGGGCCTCACATTTAGAGATTTGGATTTAATTGTTCTGGAGCGGGTCTGGGGCTCGGGTGTTCTTTACTGGTTCCTAGCATGGCTCTGACCCTCAGGCGGGGCTGAGCATCCCTGACACCTGCGGAGCCCCACTATGGACCATCCCTCACCGGCTTCATGGATCATTTCTGCTCTACCCAGAGAAGAGGATGACAACAGAACTCTGAGTTTAAGCCAGATTGTAATACACTCTTAATACTGTATTTCAAGTCGATTTCTTGTGTATTTTACTCCAATACCTTTTAGATACAGGAAATCCTTTTGACCTATTGATTTTGGGGAGCAGGTCTCTAGAAGTGCTACAATGTTCCCATGTCCCAGGTGTCCACATGGTAATCTTTGGGTTTAGCAGACTATACCAGCCTACAGCTGTAACATCCGCAGAAACTCTCCTGTCAGGAGGCTCACATCTAAGAGAACACATCGGCATCTTTTCGTTCACCTGTAAAATGAGGGAAAAAAAACATATATAATCAATGTTCACACTCCATCGGAGAGTAGCCCGGTGGCCATTAATTAGTCTTTTTAAGTTACCATGATTGTATTGTGCACCCTGTATTTTAGCTGAGAAAGTGAAAGTCTGTGGGTAACTTGGCCAAGTTGTCCAGGTAGGATTGGACCAGCCCATTCACAGTTCTGGACTCCAGTGAGTCCATTTCCCTCGTATAGGATGGTTTTCTGTTGAAGCCTCGGGAGAAATGCTTTTTGACATAAAGGATTGAGAAAACCCGAGAAAACCCAAAATGTTTTTAGATCACAGTGCATGATTGCCGGCTCATTTGTAATATCCCAGGAGTCTGAATAAAAAGAATTTATGAAGCTATGTTGCATAATATAGTAGAATCCCACGTTTTAAAAGTATATGTGCATGAAATACATAATATACATAATGTAAAGCATAATAAAAATACTTATAACTGCCTTTAATAGGATTAGTAAGGAGATGATCACATTTAATATATTATCTGGGTCCTATGAAGGTCTTACAAACTGGAGAAAAATCAATACATATTTCTCCTAAGGCATCCTAAAAAAATCCACAGTACAGTTTGGGTATTTTAACCTAGGTAAGCAGCATTTAATTTTATCTTAATATATTATTTTCTTATTTTCAAATATTCAAAGATTAGCCCTGAGAAAGCTTTCCTCCCAGCTCTCTCCCAGCTCCCCAGTTCCCCTTCCTTGATGTAAAAGGTGCTACCAGTCTCTTGAATAGAGATCTTTTATTTATGCTATATTTAAGTAACATTGGAGGAATAGGTAGATTATTCATTCAGGGAATAAAGTTTTTATGGAAAATGGAGGAAGAAAGTGCCATCATCTTTGCATATGAAGTACAGCAATATTTATTGCAAAGTTACTTTTCAAAATCAATCTCTACCCATTGCTGTGCAAGCATAGCGTCTTCTCAGTAAATGCCGGGGAAATATTTGCTTACTTAATCAGCGGTTGATGGAATGCGCCATCCGCCCCTGTGAGCCTTCTTCTGTTTTCCTATCCTGTGTGAGGGCCTTCGATGAGGCAAGTCGGACCTCCTTCCCTTTGATGTCCCTGTTTCCCGTGGCCAGCCCATTACCTCCCCCTAGCTTGGCTCAGAGACTCTGCAGGTCCCCGCCTGCCCCTTCCCACGTGTGCTGTTCAGGTGCTGCGGCGGAGCTCCAGGTCACATCGGTGGTGCTGAGAAACTTGGAGCACTTTCCCCTGAGACGTGGGGCAGGAGAGGGATGAGGCGCCTCTCCTGCTGCGTGAAGAGTTGCCTCCTACTTTCCCAGCAGGAAAGAAAGCCCAGGTGGGGTGAGGAAGCAGTTTTCCGGCTACCGCTGCGTGTCAAATAGGGCTTCCTATTGTTTTGTTTACCTTCTCATTCTATGATTTTCAGTTCCAGGAGGGTTTGGCCAGTGGCAAATATTCCAGGTGACTGGGAAAGAGCAGAGCAAGGAGAAACGGCACAGGGCTCTGCTTGGACCGGTACCAACCTGACTTTTATTCTCTAGGATCCTTTTCCCTCTATGATATCCTTATTTTCAAAAAAAACCCCAGAAGAACATGTACTGGACAGGTTGAAGCTAAGAAAGCAGTTTCCTTAGCAACTGCAGCCATATGAAAGGCTAGCAAGTCTTCCTTGTCTCATTTTTCATTTCATTTTCTGCGGTTCCTGAAAGGAGGTCAGAGGCTCTGTGTTAAGTTCACATTGCAGTTTTGCTTGTGGTACCTTCTGTCTCAGAGCTGGGGAGCTCAGATCACTGTGCAAGTTACCGACTGCTTTTGTTTATTTGAATTAGAAATGAGCGCATCGACACAGTCACAGCTGACAGTCAGCTCTCAAGGAATCACAGAATAGCCGTTTTATTTGTGAGTGCCTCAGAGAGGAAAGTATAAAAGCAAAGGACAGCCTCAGCCATACACGTATTTGCAGGTCATTGGTCTTTAATGAGAGCTTTCTGATGTCAAAGTCATATCTGAGTATCTTTGGTAATAGCAAATAGCACCCTGCCTTCTTTTTTTTCAATTCAGATTAGTCCTCCACTAATATGATTTCTTTTCTAAAATTGTAGGCAAGATCTGAAATTGAAGTTTATGGTCAATTTCAAGTTTCCAAGTTCAATTCAACAATATTTATTGCATCTCTGATTCACTAAGAACTGCAGGGGATAAGCAGATGTGATAAGATGGTCTGTGCCCTCAAGGAGTTTCAAATTTAGTAGTGGGAATAAGACAAATATGGTGTAATTACAACTACAAGGAAGAAAGTGATAAATGGTACAATGCAGTGGTTATCGACCTTGACTGCATATTGGAATCACCTGGGGAGCTATAAAAACACCGGAGGTTCTTCCCCAGAGGTTCTGATTTAATTGATCTGGGGTGCAGCCTGGGGACGCGGATTTCAGAAAAGCTTTTCAGGTGATTCAAATGCCCAGTCAAGGTTAAGAACCACTGGCAAAGAGCATCCAAGAAATGTCCAAGAGACCCTTTGGGTTCTTTGGGATCAGAGAAGGCTGACTTTCAGGCAACATTGCCAAGTGGGTGTGATTCCAGGAGACAAGGAATTTGGGAGTGAAAGGAGGTGTTGGAGAGGAGGAAGAGCACGAGAAAAGCCCCAGAGGTGTGAAACTGCGGGGTGGGTATTCAGGATCCGTGAGCAGACCACCTCCATGCAAGCTGGAGTATGGAATGTCCAGGAGAAGATAAAGCTAGGAGGCGGATTGAGAAATGCTGTGGTGGGGTAAGGTGTGAAGAACGTTGGCTGAGCTGGAGGTGGGACCTGGTTCAAGTTGCGTGGTTCTGTTTTTAGCCATGCCTCGAGATCTTTGGGGTTTGAGTCTACTGTGATTGGGAGGAGTCAAGCAGAAAACAAGAACATGAGCTTATTACAGGACAGGACAATAAGTTCAACACCTGACAAAATCGCCTTATTATCCTCCCCTTGGAGATAATTCTGTTAAGCTCCTTTGTTTTCCAGTTGAGGGGGCCTGAAGGAACTGACCTATGATGGTTACATGACCCATTAGTGGGCTGCTGCAACTCCCAGGTCAGTGGGGCATCCAGGTGGGACTGTCCAGCAGGCAGTTTACAAGCAGGGCTGAGGCTGAGGAGAGAGGTCAGGGAGAGACACGCAATTCTGAGAATAATTTTCAGTGAAGTAATTAGGGCTTGAGGGCAGGGAGCAGTATGGAAGGAAAAGGGAGAGTGATATTGAGATGAAAAGAGGGGAATTTGAAACCAACAAAAGGGGCATAGAATTAGCATCAGAAACTGGGAGAATCAGAAGAATTCAGTGGTGCAGACACCAAGAAGGAGAGTCCCACGGAGGAAGGCGTCTCTCTGCAGAATGCCCCCCGGGGGTGGTGAGCATGAAGGAGGAGAAGAGACCCCCGGGGGTGTGCCTCGGCGGCGCCTCCTCCTCGTGCTGATGGCACAGGGGTGGACCTCGGGAATGAATGGTGAGCTCTCCTCCTGAGCTGGGCAGTTCTTCTCTAGGTCTTTCTTTTATTCAGGTTTCATCTGTCAACACACAAAATAATCACAGTGGAAAACAGATAGACTGATTTGCTTTCTGAAGAGAGAAAAAAAAGCCTCCAATTCTAAAATTTCAAGTAAGACCAATGAAAAAAAAATGACATTCCATAATATGACCTTGAAAAAATAAAACCAATAGCTTAAAAATAAATAAGGCCATAAGTAGTAATCATTCCGTTGTTTAATCTGAGTCCTTTACAAATGAATACCAACGGATAGTGGGGCGGGAACAGGTATATAGATTATATGTATCGTATGTGGTATTACAGAGGGGGAGAGAGGACGAATGAGGAGTTGCCGACGGGGCAGGGAAAGGAAAAGACTCTGGAGGCAGTGTGCTTCAAGCTGTTTCGTGGCTCTGCTCAGCAGTGAGAATACCCAAAGGCATCACACCTTCCAGAAACCCCCTTGGCTGCCCAGAAAGAGAGAGTTAATGAACAGGGACAGACGCTACCAACAAAAGAAGAAATGCTTTATTTATTATTCACTAATCTCCAAGTCCCTGTGCTACTCAGAATTAAGAAGCTCTTTGGAATAATGGCTTAACACCTCTTGGTCTGACAGAGCTGTGCTTAACCAAGCACGCGCAGTGTCTCTCTGAGGGCCAGGAGGGAGCTGTGTAATGGAGCTGCCCCCCCTTCCAGCCTGTGGAGGTCATCGGGTACCACCTCTCCACCCTGATGTCAGAATTAACTCGCAGCATCCCTGACAAAGGTTGCCTTGTCCCACATGTTTCTAGTGATGGAGAGCTCATCACCTAATAAGGTAGCCCATTCTGTGAACTGATTTTTAGAACCTTTGGAAAGTATTTCCATGTGTTGAATTCTCCTTTCTCCAGCATCTGTCTTGCACCTGGTCCTAGGTCTTATCTCTTTTAGATTCCATCATCTGTCTCAAGCTCTTTCTCTATTAACTATCAAATTTGTATTCTATTACTGGAGTCAACATTTTCATGTGCTTTGTGAAACGAAAAGAGAAAAAAAAAAACCTGAAAAAAAAATCATAGCTTATGTATTCAAGCTAAAATTCTTTGGTATGATGTCCAGGTCCACCTGAGATCCTTCATCCCTTTAAAAAGTCCTTGAAGTCAACACAACATTGGTAATTTTTTTTGCTCATTAATCTTAACAGAGTTGAGGCTGCTCTTAGTAGTTTTCCTGAATTGAATGATCTATCATGTGTCTTTGACAAATGTCTTTCTACGCAGGGACTTCCTTTGCTGTGTGCTGGATCTGTTGAGTGGAGCCAGTCCAGGGCATGAGTCAAAGGCTTGAGTAATGCCTGAGTTCTCAGAAAATTTAACACTTAACACTTACAGAAGTCTGCATCCAAATCTCAAAAACTTTTTTTCATTATTGTCCTAGAGATGGGCCCATGCTAAAGATTTTTTTCAAGATAACAAAGCACTGTAGCAGTCACAAGCAACTCTTTGGTAAATTCCTGCTGAGTTGACTTGAGTGGAAGCAGCTTCAGCTTCCCCTCTTTTTCCTAAACTGACATTTTCCTGTTGGGGTATGGGTGGTATTCCTATTCACTAAACAAGACAGGCGTCTTTTGATAAATTCTACTTCTGTGAAGTGTACGTGGATTCTGTTAGCACTTCTTTGCAAGACTACATCTAGAATTCTGTTAGCTATGAATTTTTTTTTAATTGAGAGAAAAGGTAGTATAATCAGCTAATCAGTAGGTGAATTGGACCAGGAATCTCTGTTAGCGTGTTCCAAGTAGAAACAGAAATCCCTACAGTCCAATATCTCCAATATTCAAAACGCTTACCTTTTTAAATCTGGGTTCTTTGAATCTTTAGGATACCTGGATGACTGTTTTCAGCCACATTCGCTCATCAGGGAATTAACGGTGTTATTTTATTTTATTTTATTTTATTTTTTTTGTCTACAGTGACTAAGAGATATGCAAATAAGTTGCAAATGATTTTTGTCCATGCATAGTTATTCAGGGTATTTTTCCTGATTCTTCTTACATAAGTTTAGATATAGTGTGACGAGATGAGACCGCATTTAAATTAAACGCGGTTCGCTTCGTTTCAACAAATGCCCTTATCATATCCTGCTCAATTACCTTCACCCTGACAGGCAGTTTGTGCTCGTGTCACTCGGCTGGTGTGGATTCACGCCTTGTACTTGGGTTCCTGGGTACCCGCTGCATTGGTAAGTCCCTCTCTGTCCCTTCTCTGTAACCAGTCTGTCAATCTACTTAATGATCGTTCCTCTTGGCCTGTTTAGTAGGCATTTATGTACATTAACAGTAGAAGGTTTTATGTACAAACAAAATTTGACATGTTTTTCAAGTCTTGGGTTGACATTTAGTGAATACTTTAGTGCTTCCTCTGTAAATTGGAGGGCTGTTAATTTTACCGGAAGGCCAATCCTTGGAAACAAAGCCAATGGCAAAGCACCTCTCTTATCCTCCTTAACCCTTCTGTTGAGGCACAACTCTTCCTGCTATTTTCATGAAAGGACAGCTCAGTAGATCTGGTGGCGGTCTAGATGCCAGGGTATTTGGAGGGGTGAGCAGAAAGAAAGAGTGCAAGAATAATGAGCAGGTAGTTTAAACAGAAGATGTCTGGAATTTGTCATTGTGTAAGAGAAAGGAAAGGTATAGGTTTGGAAAGCAATCCGACGTTTTTAGATAAATTAAAATGTTTTCTCTCTTTTTGTGTCAGATTTTGTGGGGGACGCTTCCAGCTTCTGGTGGGGTTTGACATGTTGTAGGATCCAGATATTGTTGAGTCTTCGCATGTTTTGGCGAGAGCCAAAGGCCATCTTTCAAGGCCTATTTCCAATGCCATGTTTCCACAAGGTGTTCTTGGATTCCCCCAAAGATGGACCCCTTCTCTCTCTCTGTGGATCTCTGAGAGCATTCAGTGCCTCGTTTTGCCTCTGATGTTGTTCCTCATTCCTCCTCCCATCCCTTGCTGAACTGTGTGGCCCCAGAGGGTGGGGCTGCCCTTGCTGGATCACGCATCTCCTGCTACACGGGTGCAGAGGGTACTCTCCAAAGGCTCAGTTGAGTTGGAAAGACTGGAATTGAAAGGGTGAGAGAGAAAGCAGGCGGGCTTTGAAAGCTTCTTACATTTCAAGAGCTGGAGATGCATTCCAGAGGCCACCCCGGGCAAGGAGCTGGCCCTGTGTCAGGATGTGTGGAAGCTGCCTTTTTGGTGGAGGGGACGGCGGTGAAACCCCACCAGGGCATTTTTATGTGGATGTCTTCTCAGAATCCTTAGTGCTTTTGGGCACAGCTAGGCTCTGATGAAGAGGGTGACTCTGTCGGGTCATTAGCAAACATTTAACCTCAAAGTGCTGGGGTAAGGAGGGAGAAGGCCTGGAGGATGAGGCCAGCTCAGGGTACCAGGAAAATAGGTCAGAATTCTGAGCGGCATCTTGCAAGTCTGAGGACTGTGATGCCGTTCTCTGGGTGAAGTCTCCCAGATGCAGTGGGTGACATTTTCTCTCCTCCTTTATTTCCTGAACACTTTCAACTGCACTGAGCTCTAGAGTCCTCCAATAAAGTTTAAAAAATTTTTTTTTTAAATTTTAATTCCAGTATAATTAACATACAGTGTTATATCAGTTTCAGGGGTACAATACAGTGACTCAACACTTCCATACATCACCTGCTCATCACAAGTACACTCCTTAATCCCTATCCCCTATTCACCCATTTCACCCATCTCCCCACTCCCCTTCCTTCTGGATGCCATCAGTTTTTTCTCTATAGTTAAGAGTCTTTTTGGGGTGCCTGTGTGGCTCAGTGTGTTGGGCGTCTGACTCTTGGTTTCAGCTCAGGTCATGATCTCAGGGTCATGAGATCGAGCCCCGTGTTGGGCTCCGTGCTCAGCATGCATGTTTGCTTGAGATTCTTTAAAAAAAAAAAGCCTGTTTCCCTCTCTCTCTCTTTTTTTCCTTTTGCTTGTTTTGTTTCTTAAGTTCCACATATTCGTGAAATGATATGGTATTTGTCTTTCTCTGACTGACTTATTTCACTTAGCATGGTACTCTAACTCCATCCCTGTCATTGCAAATGGCAAGATTTCATTCTTTTATATGGCTTGGTAATATTCCACTGTATATATACCACATCTTCTTTATCCATTCATTTATCAATGGACACTTGGACCGCTTCCATAATTTGGCTATTGTAAATAATGCGTGTATCCCTTTGAACGAGTGTATTCTTTTGTATTCTTTGGGTAAATGCCCAGTAGTGTGATTCCTGGATTGTAGAGTAGCTCTATTTTTGACTTTTTGAGGAACCTCATACTGTTTTCCAGAGAGGCTGCACCTGTTTGCATTCCCACCAACAGTGCACGAGGGCTCCATTTTCTCCACATCCTCGCCAATACCTATTGTTTCTTGTCTTGTTGATTTTGGCTATTCTGACTGATGTGAGGTGATATCTCATTCAATAAAGGAGTTTTATTTCACTCATCTCTGGACTTAGTTCAGGGCCTGACACTGAGTATGTGTTCCGAACACTCACTTCTGTGTGCCTGCCTCAGGTGGCTGAGATAGACATGTTTCCCTTAACTTGGCAAAACTGTGTAATGGAACCAAATGGAGTCCATAACCTTTTAGTATGTATATTCACATACATCCTAAAGACTCTAAGCACAGTAGTTTAAAAAAAATACCAACCATTATTAAGATGATCGATTACCAGTATTTTCACTTAAATTTAATAAAGGATAAGGTATAATGTTGCATGCACAAAATATGTTGGAGAGTTGCCTTTTCAAGTACAAATACCTTCTTAGCCCCACGGTTCCCATTCAAAACATTTTTTTAAAATAAAAAATATAATATCCACCAAACACGTGGTGTTTGCAAACTAATAAATACAAATAAGTAGAAATATTCTCCTTCTACTGAATCTCAATATTAGCTTTTGAGTTCTGGTGTTTTATGGTCACTCTGAGGGGCAAAATCATTCTAACCTATTTCAACTTGTGTGCACTTTTGGAAATCCGCTATACCATGTGAATTAGAACCTGGTTGTATTTAGCTGGGCTGACATTTCCATTGTCAAATGCAGTAACCAAAGCCAAGTTGTAACAGCATTTCTTGATATTCCTCTTAGGGACTATATATCTATTTGTTTACTTATTTAATGTGACATTTCTTTTAGCAGCTACTCTTTCCATTTCTGGCCATAATACAAAATCTTTCTTTTGTACATTGAATAATAAGTAAAAAAGGGAAAAAAAAACCCCAAATCCATTTCTTGGATATTTTAATCACTGTACCCCACTTAAAATGTCTCTTTGAACCTATCATGGGTATATGAAAATATTCTTCACCACGTTTCTTGGGGCCTTCCACTTGGAATCCCTTGAGAAGCATCGTCTTAGATGATGTTGGATGTGCTCTCAGGGTGACCTCTCCTGTTCTGAATCCTTTCTTTTTATTTATCAAATGTCAGAGACTCCTATCCCCAGTTGGATTGCTGACCTCCCCGTATCCTTGAGTACCCCGGCTTCAGAAACTCCATTTTGCCATGGCAATCCCCTGCTTGCTTTTCACATGCGACCTTTCTCCTGCCCCTCCTTCCAACGATCTGTCAGAGAGGCACCGATTTTTCTTTGCTAGCAATGCACTGTTACCAGTAATTGCAGAAACCATTAATAAAATGGGAGGGAGGGGGCGCGGGGGAGAGGGAAGCAAGACACAAAGGGAGTAAGTATTGTACATAGCCCACAGGCTTTTCCCTCCCACACATATGATTCACTGTTGTTCCTGCCTCACGTGGGAAAAAGTTGTCCTGCTGAAAATACACCTTAAAGGCAGCTCTGCCTCAAAGATATTGCATATGCATATTAATAACACACACTTTGTAGTGCTTCGAGTTGTTTTTAACGAAGCCCGCTGAAATATACCAGCAACTTTCGCATCTCCTTGGTGCTGCAGAGGATCCCCAAGTGTGGGCTCAGTGGCGCCGGCCTCCAGAAGAGAGATGAAAGAGGCGCGGTGAGTCATTCTTTCTGACAGAAACAGGGAGGAAAGGGAGCTTCGCTGGATGAAATGAGTCCATCTTCTAGGAAGACCAAAGCTTTAGGAAGAGTTTCAGCACAGGAAATGGTCACAAACGTCAGTCAAAGAGTAAGCAAACGCAAGGGCTGTGAGAGCAGGACCAGGGAAGGAAAGCCAAAGATGGACATGGGAATATTTGCAGGAGGGTCTTTGCTTGAAGATGCATGAGAACTTCTTGAACCCCTGAGATGACGTTTTTCCTTTGTCTTGTCTGCTGCTCTCCCATTGTCCTACAGGGCATAACAGCTTGCTTATTTGAGAACAGATCGCCTCTGTGAGCCGGGCCAAATGTAAGCTTGAATTTCTTGGCACAATATGGTATAGTCTACCTATCAAGTTTGCACTCCGTGGAGCCCATTGCTCTGCTTCTAAAGAAGAACTGATGCGTTGAGGCTCAGCAATGGGCAGCCCTGGCTAATGAATATGGGGCTTCCCTTTTGTTAGACCAACCCAAGATGCAGGTGTGATCTTTCTTAAAGACTAGTTAGTTCAGTCGCTTAGAACGTGATGCTAATGAGACCAAAGTAAATGTTTTTGATACCTTGTTGCTTAACTTTATGTAGAAGAAAATCTCTTCCGTGCTTACGGGACTTACTCACAAAGATGAATGGTGTGGACTGCCCAAGACAGGGCCATCGTCAGCACTGGGAAGCTGCTGGTGGGACCTAAGCTGTTCCTGTGCTTCTCACAGCCATCCCTTCATTCCATTCTGGGTGGGAAGGCCCCTGGGACTGGTCACAGCTTACTTACATCAGTGGTCTCCTGCGGTTCTTAGTGTTTTTGTCCTCTCACCCTAAGGATCTTGCACACCGAAGCCGGGTATGGCTCTACTCATTCCAGTTTTATCAATGACCCTGAAATTAAAACCAATTCTTTTTATCTCAAGTCTTCTGGGTTCGATCACAAGTTTTCCTTGTAATTTTGACTCCAATCTTCCTTATCACTCAATGTTTCAATCAAATTGGATAATCTATTAGCCCTCAAATTATTTTCATTTTTTCTGACATCTGTATCTGTTCTTCTGATGTTACTCCTGACTGGAATACTTTTCCCCTAAGTCTGTCTCTCAAAATTCTTTGATTTCAAGGCACTGTTCAAATGTCACCAGTTCCATGAAAAATGTTCTCTTCTCACAAATGAAGAAACTTTCTTCTACTTAGTTTGTACCTCTTTCAGGGCTTGTGTTTTTTTTTTTTTTTTTCATATAATCATTTACTCCTTCAACAAATACTGAGTACCTTAAAGTGCTAAACATTGTGGCACATGGGAGATTGAATATGAACATACATAACCTCCTTAAATTAGCAGGGTTATGCTAGCTGTTCTAAGAAAGAAAACTCACAACTTTTTGTGGTTTAACATGATAGTCAAACATGGTATTACTGTATGGTTGGAGGCTGTTTTCCACATGTTGATTCAAGGACTTTGTTAGCTTTACCCATGTATTTTATCTATTAGTTATATATTGCTGTGTAACAAATTAGCCCAAAACTTACTTGCTTAAAAATAATTATTACGTCATAATTTATGTGGGTCAGGGATTTGAGAGAGTTTCAGCTGGGTGGTTCTGACTTTAGGGTTTCTTATGAAGTTGCAGTCAAGCTGTCGGCTGGGGTCACCTGAAGGCTTGACTGGGGCTGGCAGGTCCACTTCCAAGATGACTCACTCACAGTACCTCTCCACCTGTCCAATGAGTGTCCTTGTGGCGTAACAGCTGGCTTTCCCCAGAGCAAGAGATCCAAGAAGGAGCAGGATGGAACCTGTCTTTTACGACTTATACTCAGAAATCACACTCTGTCATTATTTCGAC
>NC_138381.1:40781278-40836036 GCF_054177405.1 Leptonychotes weddellii | reverse complement strand
CCCTGGGATCATGACCTGAGCCGAAGGCAGTCGCTTAACCAACTGAGCCACCCAGGCGCCCTTCTTTTTTTTTTTTTTTTTTTAAAGATTTTATTTATTTATTTGACAGAGAGAGAGATTGCGAGAGCAGGAACACAAGCAGGGGAAGTGGGAGAGGGAGAAGCAGGCTCCGGGCTGAGCAGGGAGCCCGATGCAGGACTCGATCCCAGGACCCTGGGATCATGACCTGAGCCGAAGGCAGACGCTTAACGACTGAGCCACCCAGGCGCCCCCCAAGGCACACCAGTTTCTTAAAAACATGATCTGAAAATGACACATATCATATCCATTCTCATTCAGTGATGAGTATCACAGGTGGCCACCCTTGGATCCAAGGGGTGGCTGGGAAATGTAGTCTCTGGTTGGGCAGCCACTTCCCAGTGACAACAACCTGCACCCCCACCTGCCCCAAATGTCAGCTTCTTCAGGGCCAGGACCACTGTCCTTTTATCCCCCATTATACACATAGCACAGGACTTGTGCAGAAGAGGTGCTCTTTAAATATTTCATGAAAGAATGAATACATGAATGATGGGATGGTAGCATTATTTTTCTGTTTATTTCAAAATATAAACCTAGGTTTGCTTCTTAACTGCAATACACACCAACTATGCTACTCAAATCCTATTTACAACTCAGCTGTGGCATATGTGTCTATGCTCAGAACTACCTAGGCATGATGGTTCTCTTGTTACTTCTTATGAATTATTTATTTTCTCCCCTCTGAACTTTCTTCAAATGGCACATACCAAAGGACTAGCTCTTTACTAAAGAATATTATATAAAGGCAAGAATGTTCAAAGCTTCTCTGCATCACTACACAAACAATTCAAGTAAGATGCTGCCAAATGCTGAAGTGATGGGATCACAGGGTAGCAGAGATAAGAAATAAATTGTCATAGCAACCAGAAGACCTCAGTTGGAATGACTGTACTTCAACTTGGAAGGTGGTTCTAAGAGCTTAAATACACACAAAGAAATGGCTAATTTTATAAAGACGTCATTTAAATACAGGAGAATCTCTTGAAACTTTTTCTGAGTGAATGTAATTTGGAAGCACTGTAATGTGGGAAAATACCAAATGAGAGCATTAGTGAAGCTTCATCATAATGTTTAATAACGACAATTTACATTTAAGAACGACAATCTACATTCATTGTTAAACACCCATTATGTTTTTTTTTTAAATTTTAGAAAAAGTAAGTTATTGTTCATTTGGGGATTTAATGGCAATGCACACTTAGCATAGAAAAATTGGAAAATGCAGAAAATATAAAAAAGAGAATAAAAAGATAATCCTAACCCCCTAGAGGAGAATAATTTAAAAAACATTTTTAGTGTGTATACACACTTGAAAGATAGACTTGAAAGATGTCAAGTATGAGAATTAGACCCAATCATTTAAAATGAGATGTTTCAACCTTGGCTACACAATAGATGTATCTGGGGAGATTAAGAAAAATACTGATGTTTGGACCCTACCCTTGACAATAAAAAGACATATATACATTTATATCGAATTGAGAATTGGTATCGAATTTAGAGCATCAGCAGAACAGAAAATGTGATGTATTTTATGCATGTCAATAAAGGAATGACCTTTCTTGTTCTACAGAGAATGGAAATTGGAAGTCAAACACCCTTTGTATTCCAAAATAGGGTCTCAAACATTTTGTAATTCTCATTTAAACTGTTAGGAGGTTTGGAGCTATTGGTTAATCTATCTTCCAATACACTGTTTAATATAGCACTGAATAAATGATGCAAGTTGTCAATGGATGAGTGATCAACGAATAGCTCTGCTAGTAATTGATTTATATTAAAGATATATGTATATCTTTAAATATATATAAAGATATATATATCTTTTAAAATCATATGTATGTTAAACAAAATTGAGATTGCTTATGTATTTTCATTTAGTATGTTGATTTTTTATTTACATTCTCTCGTAAACATTTCTCCATGTCTTCAACAGTCTTGAAAACATTATTTCTAGTTACACTATAATATTCTATAATTTAATTAATTATAGAATCATTGCAAGTTATAAATAGAATAATTATAGAATAATAGAATAATGATAAATTATAAATTGAATAAATTCTATAAACTTATCTAATTATCCCTATAATGTTTGCCATCTTGACTGTTCCCATATTTTTGTTATCATAAATAATTTTGTAACCAACATTGGGATTTAAACAGAATCTGCCACACAGTAGATGCACAATAAGTATCGATGAGTAACTTAGGAGATATAAATCTTTCTGCACCTCTCTGATTATTGGTATTACGTTCCTAAAAATGAGTTATTGTAGATTATTTGAGTATTTGGAATAAACCTGGCTTCTAACACCTGTCCTGTAGACTATTTTATGTGATGTAGGAGTAATAGTTTGTAGAACCCATTTGGGGGATCTGGAAGGATCCCTTGTGTAGCCTCTGGGAAGTCACCAGCATCTGCTCCCAGGGGATCTTATCCATGGTGTTTTTTCTGACTGCCCCACACTAAAACATTCTGTGTAGAAGGGGCTTCACATCTGATAACACCCCCTTACACCATTCGCTGAGTTTGGTTCCCGCAACCACCCTGTACGGGCAGTAGGCCAATTTTATTTTCCCCATTCTACAGCAGAGGAAAGGAAACTCTGCTTGTGACCTCAAAGTTCAACCCCGGGGATCCGAAGCCTCGTCTGGCTTGTTTGTCTCCAGAACGCATGCAAAAGCCCGGAGACCTTCTTGCATTGCTCCTGCTTCTCAAGGCATTCCTTCAAAAACTACATTTGAGCAGCACGGAAAGCTGATCTTCTTCATTGTGGGGCCAATTTCCTATTATTAGGAGTCTCAAGGGATTTGACTTCATCTTATTAACACAATAAGGTTTTTTATTATGTCAGTAGAAGCTGTAGTTGTCATCCTGAAAACCCTCTGGGAATGACTGTGACGCTGGCTAGCTATTCCTCGGCTTTCAGGATGAGGGAGGAGCACGGGGATAGCAAACAGTTCAAAACTCCCTTTCAAGTTTTGCCTTAATAGAAAGTAGAGCAAAATGCTACCAAATGATTATGGAAGCAGGTTAGCATAATGAAGTCTCTAATGTTTCAAGAGAAGATCCCTCTTCTGCCAGCCACGTGTAAGCCTCGGCTGAGACTTGTGGCCACTCCGAGATTCACTCAAGGGGGGAACAGGTCCCTCTTGGATTGTACCATTAATAACACCTTATTGAACCCTCAGGTTAGGCTTGAAAGACATCAAGTGTGTATGTGAATTAGACCCAATCATTTGAAATGAGATGTCTCAACCTTGACTACGCAATAAATATATCTGGGAAGACTGAGAAAAATATTGATGTTTGGACTCCACCCTTGACAATTAGAATCAGAATTTCTTGGGATAAGAGCAACCATCAGTAGTTTGGGAGCTCTCAGGAGACCTTAATGTGCAGCTAGGTTGAGGCCCACTTATTTAAGCTCAGTGAGCATCTTCCCACTGGGATGAGGGGAGTGGGTGAGAGCGGGTTCACCCCGGGAGGGGTCGGGAGGTGAATGAATGACAGCAGCTCCCCGTGTATTGGGGACTATAGATTTTAAAATTTATATATTAAAAAATTCAAAGACCTAGGATCTGCAATCAAAGGGCAACGCAATCTTTTACAACACGAAGAAGGGGTGAGTGTCCCTGTTGAAAATGTGTAGGAGACTTTGGGGAGGCACCACAGGCCCCCCAAACTGCTAACCTCCTTGTCTGGATTTCAGAGTTTCCACTAGACGATCCCCCTTGAGTTGTCATTAGCTCTTTTCTGTTAAAAAAAAAAAAAGCCTTTTGCTGACTATAATGATAAGATAATAATGAGTTTAGCAAGTACCAAAAAGGCCTGAAATAGAAGGAAAAGCAATTAAGGGTTGAAAAGGCAAATATTTCCAAGCGAGGCCCCAAGAGCCACCTTTGAAGCAATTGACAATTCTTAAAATTCTCAAAAATTTCTTCCTCAGATAAAGTCCCAAGTAAGTCCAGACTGCAGCCTCGTCACCATGAAGTCCAGCGCTATGGACAAAGGTTTCTTGAGCTCATGGAAGGACATCTTTGGCTCCGACAGCCTATTTTCACCTCTGGAAGGGCAGGAAAAGAAGCTGTCACTTGGAGAAGGACCCGGCGGTGGGGTAGCCGGCCATTTGCAGCGTCTCCTCATCAAAGCCTCTGGGGTTCTGCACACACCCCCGCTGCCTAGCGCTCTTCCTGGAAGCTGGATAACAAGTTCAGTCCGTGCATGGGGCTGCAGGAAGTCCCACAGCATTGCCCTCCCCTCTCCCCACCCCCTTCCCCGCCCCCTACTGGCCTTACTTCCCGTATTTATTGGATTGATCATTCTTTTCGAGCAAGGCATTGTTTCTTTTAAATATCATTTCTCTTGCCTCTCGGGATATTGTATACCAATTATTAACGAGACTGTTGGGTGATGCCATTGTAAATCTCACACATGTTGGATGATTTGCTTAGCTTACAGGACCTCCAGAATCTACAAAATGACAGGCAGTGATTTGAGCATTTAGCATGTACCCCGTGTGGCAAGAGGTGGATGAAATTGCAAGGATGAAAACCCAACTTATTGTTGAGTTGCTTGCTTTTAGTGTCTTTTGACCTCCTCATCGCCCCAGTCTGAGGCACCAAACTTCACGTCTTTGTAGGTGCTGTTCAAGCAATTCTTCAGAAAATCCTAAAATGAAGGGAAAAATAATTGTCTCCTTTCGTGGTTTTGCTATGGTGTTCCCTTTGCCAAAAAGCAGGGTCACCACCTCTTTATTCATACTCCATTTCCCAAAACTTAAATTTTTACACACACACACACACACCCTGCTAATGAATGTAAAAAAAAAAAAATCAGGTGGCTGATGCAGAAATCATTTACTTTCAACACCTGCCAAGGGGTGGAGCTGCAGACCCACAGACCACTGGTGGGCCTGCTTTTTCCATCCCATTAGTATGCACTTATCTGTGATTCAAGCTTCAGGCAGACCCACCTTGTATCCCTCTCCTGTATTTAGTATTGGGCTCTTAGCCCTCTTCTTTCCTATAAATTTTACCCTGGTGATAAATGTGATATAAATCCCCGTACAAGTCACCCTGTGATAGAGGAGCTGTGTGAGGACAGCGGGCTCAAGGACACAGTCCTCAAAGAATGGATCCTGATGAGACGTGTGCATAAAATGTAAAGAAGAAATAACTGGCCAGAGAAAATCATGATGCAGAAAATGTGTTTTTTGGGGAAGGACTCTTAGCTTTAACAAATTTGGTTTTAAAACGCTATGTACGACTGTCACTTAGTTAAAATGCAGGATTGATGGAGAAAATAAAGATGTGGGGAAATGTAGCCTAAAACCCCTGGATGTGAAGAAATGCAGTAAGGTGACGTTTTCGGTTTTTATGTTCATCAAGCATAACAACGTACTTGCCTAGTTTTGAGCTGTTATCACATCTCGTTGATACTTAATCCGAATCTTATTACTTAGAAGCGTACTCAACATCTTCATTAGAGCCATAAAAACTTAAACTTAAAGCCAGGCTACTGTTTGTAACTGTTTAACAGGGCTACGCTCCGATCAGTTCACTTAGATTAAAGTGAGAAGAGAAACTTCAGATTTTTAAAAAGTGCAATCACACAGTTAAATGAGAAGCAACTGGTGTAACCATTAGGTGGCGCACTGCAGCCACCGATCACTTAGGTTGGGTGGAAGCGAGCTGTACCAGCAAGGCAGAAATACCTGGGCCCTTTCCTCGACCTTTCTTTTAACCATTTAAGATTGCGGAAGACTGTGCGGGGAAGCCAGCAGCGAGAGAGTTTTTCTGCGCCTCTGACACTCTTTGTTTTAACATTTGGTCTTTAGCTGCATCGGCTGCTCATTCAGATCCTCTTTGCCCCCCTGTGGTTTCTGAGCCGTCTGCCCCCTGCTGCGTTAGCTCTTCCTTTCAGCAACAAGATTTTCATTGGCAGCTACACCCTACATGTCAAAACCTGCACTCAATTTGGACCCAAGTCTCTCTCTTTTTTGTATTTGCTACATTTGCAGTGGGTCTGGAGAATTAGTCTAATGGGATGCTGTGTTTTGTAACAATTGCCATTCGAGAATCCTATCCCCCGCCTTTCAACGTTGGGTAAAAAGTAGAAAAGAATAGTCAATAAATGAAATTACGGTAATTACCAGGACTCTCAGCGTCTGCTAATGTAACGCTTTTCCTTTAATCATGTCCTGTAACGCGTAACCTTTACTTTCCCAGGTCACGCTGGCTCCAGGGACAAATGCCAGAGCGCAGTCAGCAATAATAAGGTGGCAGTCATCCCTCCACCCAGTAGAATCTTAGGAACCAAAGTCCCTGAATTGCCTGCCCTACTCCTGGCAGCTTCCGGCCGTGCAGACTCTTCTCCTTGGAGGCCGTTCTGGTTTCTTTGCACCTGGCACTCTACTCCAGTTACTCACTCAGGCAAGGGACATCGCTGCAGAGGGAAAGGGAGAGAGAATCCTCAAGTAGACTCCACGCTGAGCGTGGAGCCCAACACGGGACTTGATCACAGGACCGTAGATCCTGACCTGAGCCAAAATCAAGAGTCTGCCACTTAACCGATTGAGCCACCCAGGTACTGCAGGATGTCTGATGTTTTGACCCACACTACCAGAATTATAGAGGATCCGGGGCAGCTTTAAGTTGCTATTTCTACCCTCCCATGAAATTTCCTTGAAATGAACATGTTAAAAGACTACTGATAGGAAAATTATTGTTGACCTGGTGCCGAGACTAGGAAGTAGAAACAAGATCCTGAGTTTGCTTTGTATTTGTGGGTCTAGTTAGACATTCGTTTATTTATGTTTTAGCCACCAGTCTCCCTTTCTCCTTCCCAAGAGTGCCCTGGATTTCCTCTGGGAAACCACTTTCTTTCATTCTCAGCCATGTGGGATTGGGTAGGATTAAACCTACCGCTGATTGGACTATGCCATAAGACTACCCCATCTCCTTTGGCTGCTATAATTGGTTCTGTGAAGGACCTCTAAACCAATCCGGACCAAAGAGACCTGAGGAGACATTTGCTGGGGTTTCTGGGAAAGAAGAATGAAGCACTGATTCCCAAATACTATAGAAAAAGACCTTTCTTCCTCCGGGTGGCGAGCATGAGGATATGAAGATGTGCGGTCTGGAATTTGGTAACTTTAGGAGGAAGTCAGCCTCAGGGAGAGAACTGGGCTGTTGGCAACATCTTTCCAGCCTCTGGATCCAACTTCACCACAGCTTCCTCTGGCTCGTTCGGCTACAACTCATCCAATTTCCTTTATTAAATCAATCTGAGTTGAGTTTTTGGCCACTTGCATCATAAAAGGTCTGTCTCTACTGAAACTCTATGTCACAGTCAATATTCCTATGGCAGGGAAACACCTCATGGTTTTATAAGATCACACTTGAAAGAGATTTTTGCTATCTCATTTGTATTGAGATGTCTCAAATGTCTAAAAAGTTCAAAGCTTTGTATATTTACATATGACCTCTCTTCATATGCAAATCCAGAGTGGAGTCCTTTGTTAAATTGTATTTCCAGAACGGTGTTCCATCTATCAATTAGGAAATGGCCTTTCTTGCACTTTTCTAAAGTCAAGTAATTCAGTGCTTGGCACATGGCAAGTGCCCATGGAATGTTTAAGAAATGGGGTTTTCTGGTTACTTGAATTTCTGATTAATTGAAAGTTAATTAGAAACTCTCCCTTCCAACACACATAACCTACCATTTCCTCTGTTTAGAAAATCTTTGTAAAATGTATGAGTGCACTTTCTTTCCCTAGTAATTACAGTATGGTGAGCATAATTGCATTTTTGATGATTAAGAATTTTACAGTGCCTCAGGGTTATCAGTCAGAGTATAAATTCTCCTTGTATAATATTTTACATGGAGGAGTTGGAGGAAATTGGGCTAAATATGGATTGATCCTGGGACATTATCTAGAAATTTATTTTTAAAAAACTCCAATATCCGGGACGCCTGGGTGGCTCAGTCGGTTAAGCGTCTGCCTTCGGCTCAGGTCATGATCCCAGGGTCCTGGGATCGAGTCCCGTGTCGGGCTCCCTGCTCCGCAGGGAGCCTGCTTCTCCCTCTGCCTCTGTCTCTCTCTCTCTGTCTCTCATGAATAAATAAATGAAATCTTTAAAAAAAACAAAAACCAAAAAACAAAACAAAACAAAAAAAACCCTCCAATATCCACCAGTTTTCGTTGTCCTTTGAATTTCTCTCTAAAAAGTGGTTTGTGCAAGAAGTTTGATCAAAATCTTGATCAGCTGGATTCTGATTAAGGAAAATGTTATATTTTTAAATAAACCCTTTTGACACTGGCATCGAAGTGCAGTAAAATTATTAATGTGGGGCAAGATTGGAGATGGATGTGAGGGAAACCTGGTATAAAAGGGACTTGATGTTAGCATTAGGAATTTCAGTGGTGAGGTTATATTGGGGGTTGAGTTTGGTTGTGTAGAGTCTCAGAAAGGACCCAGGCTCTCCTGGTGACAGTGAATCTGAGGAATGAGCTGACTCGATGTTGATGCCAGGGTATCTGGTTATTATGGTTCATTTATGGTTCATTATGTGTATGCCAGGGTATCTGGTTGTTATGGTTCATTCTTGTCCCGTTTCTTTTGTAGAGGGATGGCCCAGCATTTCCAGATTTTTCCATATCCTGTGGCAATAGCCAGCCCTGGTTGGTTATGTGGAGAGATCGATGAAGAGGCAATACAAACTGTCTTGGTGGTCTTTTCTGCAGGTTTATCTTCTCTCGTTTCTTTTCACCACTAGTCAGATAAGGTCTTGAGAATTCAGAGATTTGAGACCAGGGTCATTAGTTCTTTTAATCCCTCAGAGATGTGCTTACTAGCCAGAGTCAGGGATTAGAGGGGGACACAATATCTCATGGAGTGTTATGCGCCAAGCTGTGCCCACCTGCCAATTCATATGTTGCGGTCCTCACCCCCAGTACCTAAGAATGTCATCGTATTCAGAGATCAGGTCTTTAAAGAGGTAATGAAGTCAAAATGAGGACAGTAGGGTGGCCTTCATCGAATAAGACTGCTGCTTTTATAAGAAGAGAGAGAAGTACAGACAAGTACAGTGGGAAGATGATATGAAGACAAAGAAAGAAGATGGTCATCTACAAGCTGAGAAGAGAGACCTCAGAAGAAACAACCCTGCTGACATCTTGAGCTTGGACTCATCGCCTCCAGACTGTGAGAAAATACATTTCTGTTGTTTAAGCCACTGTGGCACTTGGTTCTGGCAGTCCTAGCAAAGTAATGCATGGGGTTGTCCAAGAAAGGAGCAGGCTGACCATCGGTGTGTGGCCAAAGTTGGGATGGAGGAGTTGCAGATCAAGTCGGGAAGATTGAAGGGGCCTCATCAGCATCCAGGAAGCAGAGATCAGGTTGCACAACATGGAAAGTCACTGGCTGGGGACCAGCAGGTAGTAGTCCTCCCTTTTATTTCAATCCTCTTGAAGTTGCAGTTCCCATCTTCCTACCCTCGTCCCAATGCCTTCTAGCAGTCAAGAGGCCGGGTTCTGGGATGGTTCAGAAACTGGCATCAGACAAGTGAAAAGTTTGTTCTTGTAGTTTTTTCCAGCCTAGTCTGTCCTTTGCTAGTGTCGTCCTTCATGTGAGTGTTGATGTTATTGACCTACTGTCAACAGGGCATGCACGTTGAGCTGTATTTATAGTAGTGATGATGAATTAAGCTTGAGTTAGTGAAACATTCTCACCAGTCTGCCCTGTGAATATGATTTTGCATCTAGGGAGAAATTACAGGGGTTTCCTGGAAGATGATATATTCCCTGGAGGACTGGATGGAGACACAGCCCATGATTAGGGGACGAACTTCTCTTCATGCAAAGTTTAATGGTTTCTTTTCCTCCTCCTTTAAAAATCAGTTTTAACCCCAGTCATTCCTCACTAGCGCCATGCTATGCTCATTTTATTTATAGACAAAATATTTGACTCCCAAGCCAATCAGCCATCACTGCAGTGACTGAGTACTGTGGAGATTACAGAGATGAGTTGGATGGAGACTGAGATCTCCGATGGCTCAGGATCCCACAGGACAGACAGACAGGGGTGATTCTAACATGAGAGAGACTCTGAAACATGTTTTAATAAAAGTATGAATGGATTTCATTAAGAGAAACAAAGGAAAGAGAGGATGCTCCCAACTGGGGAGACATCTGGGCGATGAAGGGCCTTGACTCAGGCCTTAGAGGAGGAGGTGTAGAACCATAACAGGTACAGACTAGGGGAAGGGAATTTGAGGAAGAGAGAATGGCCCAGACATATGCACAGAGCCTGGAGAGAGCCAGGCTTGCTTCAGAGCAGAAAATAATCCAGGGAGGCCCAGGCAGGGTATGTGGAGGTCAAGTACAATCAGAGATTGGCTTAGGTAAGACTGGAGGTGACGGCTGGGGCTTGATGGTGGATGGCTATGACTGCCAGGGTTGAGGAAAAGATGTGAGAAAGCCATTGATCCACAGATTTAGTACCTGAGGAGAGAAAGAGTGGGATAAAACCCCGAGGAAAAACATTAGGATTGGAGGACACTTCTGGTTGAATGAGGATAAAAGGGGAAAACAAGTAGAAGTAGGGAAATTTGAGGCTTAAAGGAAGATAATTGAGGGAGATCAAATTGAGGTCATCTGTTATCTCAATGAAGTAGGTAACAAGGTAATCTGGCTGTGGTTTGGTTGGGACTTGAGAAGGTGGAAAAGAACTAGAAGAACTGTAAAGAGTTAATAGGGATCAGTAGAAACCGTCTTTGCTCAGACAGAGATTGCTCAATGGACCCCCCCTGAAGTGAAATTAGATGGCATGGACATGCTACAGATCCAATCTACTCGGTTATGTGGATCTCCCTGCCCGACCCTGTCCAGCCCTGCAACAAATGGTGTGTGGTTCAAAATGGGGACCAAAAGCAAAATGGCTGACTGGAATATTGTGAGTCTAAAAATTGCAAAGGAGGGTGTGGAAGTGGATGAATGGGTTCCAGAAAACCAGCATCTTGAAAGTTATATCTGGAAATGGAGCAAGAATAGTAGGGGATTGAATGAGGAGGTAAAGATTAAGGAATTAAAAGCCTTGAAGACAAAAGACCAAGCTCAGCAGCAGTGAGAGAGGATGGGAGAGGTGGAAAGTTCACTGCATTCATCAGGTATTGCCAGTCTTTATTTTTTTCCCCAGGAAAAAAATATATGTGAACGTAATGAAGTTGGCGATTTTCCTGGATTAGCCCAAAAAACAACACCCCTTTTGTACTTTCTGGTGTGTAGGTATACATCACTGCTTGCTGATGATAATAAGTCAGGGTTAGGGTAGAAAGAGCTGAAGGAAGCATTTCTTCTAGATCTATGTTGAACAATGAGAAGGAGGGGACATTACCCCTCATCTCAATCATTATGTTCTTTTTGTTTTTTTAATTTACCATTTATTTTTAAAGGCATTGATAAAAAGCTTAACATACTTTATACTAAGAAAGTTACAATATACAAATGGGCTGAGTTGAAATTTTCACAGATTGACTTTTCTGTACTACATGCGACTGAGTTTCTTTAATTACTCACATTTCCATTGTTGAGTTATTCAAGCTGCTTATTCCCTTGAAACACATGGCTGGTTATTTAAGCATGAGTCACATGCAACAAGGGGAAATGCAGGTGATGCAACCGAACCAACTGTTCATGAAGAAAAAGATGAAATGTTGTTCACGTTGACCATGGTGCATCAAAATACCATTCTCCTTGGGAGAGAGCTGCACCTATTAGAGAATACTGTATGAATTACTCCTTAATTGAAATGTGAGCACCTTCCTTCTTTTCGGTTTTGTTTGAAACCCATATAGTAACCAGTATGATAGCCACTCATGTACCAAGAGATTAACATACTTCCTAAAGCATCAGCATCGTCAAAAGAATCTGGTCATTATGTTCTTTTATGGTAATCTTTGGAAAGAGCATCTCAGCCTGCGTTTCTCCTGACATTCTTTTTCAGACAGGTGCTAAGTTATAGCAGGGTTTCTTCTAAGAGGTTCCTACTTCCCTTTCATCGGCTGGAGCAGGAATGGAAAGCGGCACCTGGGAACGGAACGCATGGTCTTGTTAGTTGTGGTGCCCTGAACTGATGGGCTCTGGGGAGACTACCATCGAACCGAAACAGGCACACTGGTGTCTAGTCATATTTCGACCCTCAGGGGGTCCAGGTAGCAGGCGCCTATTGCCGCTGGCTTGAATAATAGTGTCTCTGCTGCCTGTATCTAAAACCTATGGAGGAAAAAGTGACAAGCAGCCCTCGTTCCCAAGGTAGAGGACGCAGGTTTTGTCCAGCAGCCATTAGGTGGTGCTGCCTAATCAACATTCCCCACTCCGGTTTGCCACCCTGATGAGTCCTTTTGCTTTTGCTGTGGGTTTAATATTCTCTGGTAATCTTTTAGAAAGGTGGAAGTGGCTGAGATTCATCTATCACAACTTCTGTGAAACTTCTCTGATTCTCTCTCTCTCTCTCTCTCTTTTTCCCCTCAAGAGTAGCCAGTAACTGCTATACGGAAGCGGGGGATGGGAAATGGCTGCTCAGACTGAACCAGCCGTTGGTATTTGAGCAGCACTTTCCACCCTACGATGAGTCTTCACACGTCAGAGTTCCTGGAATACAGGAGGCAAATGCTCACAAGGTTGCTGAATGAATACGTGAAGTATTGTGTGGAGAGAAAAAGGACCTAATTCTACACCGACTTTGGTTAATGTAGAAATCTCATCAAAGTTAGTTTGTGAAAAGAGGTGGGTGTTTCTGTGAGGCAACACACGGGCGAGGACTGAGGAACAGGACACGTGATCGTACTGAGCGTGTCGCCGGCGTATTATAAAGTCAAGTCTTCAAACGTGGTTGCCGTCATCATTACGCTTTAATGAAGCCAGAGGGATGCTAGGCATATAAAGAGAAGATGAGTCCCGAGATGGAGACACGGAAGAGCAAGGCTGTATTATAGAATTTTCACCTGGATATTTCCTAATCTGGATATAACAAGCCATGTCATAGTAGGATTTTATTCTATTTATGGGGAAAGGTTAGAAAATGCTTAGCTACCTAACAACGTGTTTTCCCCCTCACATGTCACTAGTATATATATATGTGACACAGACAATATATGTTAGGTCAAACAAATCAGCTTTTTCTTTGACGAGTAAGCTGATCAGATCATGTATGGTCGACTTGCCAGTCACCATAATTACCAGTGAACAAGATTTGGTTTGGTTGTCGAATCATTAAGGGCACCCATAAGGCCGGGCTATTTGGAAATCATACCGTGGCGGCTAGACAGCCTCAGAGCCATCATCCTGAAAGTCTCCGATCTTCTGCATACAAATGGTCACAGCTTCTCTGGACCAAGGTAGACAGTGAAGCATGTTGCCATGTTTTGTTTCCCAGAATCTAAGATAAAATAGAAGAAACCAAAGCAAAAATCAGTGTCCTTGGTCCAGTCTGTGCTTTGCCTTTATTGTTCTGCAAGAGGAAGCCTCACACGTGGAAAACCGTATCCCCTATCACTTCTCACCTTGTGATGTCTCATCTGGGGGTGGTTTGAGCCCCTGTCCCTCAACATTTCCTTCATGACTCCAAGATTAAAGGGCCATATTCCATATTATTTTTATTGTATCTTTAGGAGAGGCACAAAGATATTAACTCTTAGTAGAGAACGAAATTGTATGCCAACACAACACTGAAGTCAGCAAATTGGCAAGATGACTGCCAAGGACATACACAGTATTTCTGTATCTTTCAGAGCGAGGATGTTCCTGACAATAAAAGAGAAATTACCTCGATACAACCTCCAGATACCATTTTTGTGTGCAATATAATTACATTATTCTTCTTTGACCAAAATAGAATACTTAGTTGATTGCTCAATCAAAAAAGTCAGTTAAGGAAAGGAATCATTAAAAAAGAGCTTGCACAAATCTTATGGGCTTTATTTAAACTTGAAACCATAATTATAGCCTAATTCACCAGCCTTGGGAAGTAGGTCAAGACCTCATCCTTAAGTGGGGACCTGCTGATTCATGTTGTTCATCGGCTCTCATGCACAATGATACCCATATAGCATCATTCACAGTGGTCAGCTTCCGTTCCTTAAGTGAAGGGAGCATTTACAGAAACTTAAAAGGTAATCTGAGATGAGTATTTATCTAGATTTTTATAATTTTCTCCCTCAGTCCTTCACGGTTGTTTTGCTTGCCCTTAGTATGGTAGCATTTTTAAAGCAGCCGATTTTTATTGTCTTTTTCCAACACATTTAATGAGGTTTTTATAGAAATAGATCTTTTGATCTTTGTATTCATATTAATTCCTTTTAATAACGCTTAATTAAATTACATAATTACAGTAACAAGCACAGCTAGCATCCTTGGATTTAGGAAAAAGGACCTCCTTCTTTTGCTAAGCATCTAACTCGGGTACCTGGGCAGAATTGTATGGGCGTGGTATTGAGTGGTCTACCGGCTGTGTGGATTTGGCACTCCATGGGCGCCACCCAGTATGTTTTATAGAGGGCCATGAGAACCTCAGTTAATATTTCCCAGTTGGATGGAGGCTGGCTAAGAGAGGGTTTTTGCATCATTATCACCAGGCACATAGAGCCTTGTGGATCACTGAGCAGCTCTTCCGTATCTTATTGTATCAGCATAGAGAATGGCAGCCCTTAGATAATGCCTCTTGTCTTTAAACATTTGTGACATATTGTCCTTTAAAATCGGGACTTGTCTTAGGGAGTCAGTGAGTATTTATTCAGGTAATAAGACTCTAAATTAATGAATTCTGTGTATTAGAATACTTCTGAGTGGAGGATTTCTCAAATTCCTTTTAGTTTTTTCTTTCTTTCTTTTTTTCCTAAAAGACATATGCATGATGAATAATGGAGAATATCTGTATTCAACGATAAAAAAAAAAAAAACCCCTCCGTATTTCATGTTAGGAATCAATATTGTATGTTCCTGGTTGAATTGAGAGGTGGGGACAAAGACTTTCATCGTTGCCCCCGGCAGGCTGGAAAATGTTGGTTCCTTCAAGCCTGCAGTCAGAAAATACCCGATCACTACATATTTTTGTTGCTGGTAATATTTCACAGCCCTGGGCCATCGCCTGTTCTACCTCTTGAGAGGGCCAACCCTGACTGGGAGCCCTCTGACCCTTCCCCAGGGGACCCCGGTGCCCGTTCACCCCGTGACATCAGCCTTCAGAATACGCAAAATAGACATCTTAATGAACGAAGGGAGGGCTGAGTCGTTGCTTTGTGCTCATCTGGCTAGACGCCTAACATTTGATGATTAAATTTGATTTTCAGTCATTCGGAACTCTACGCGCAACTTGGCTTTCTTTCATCTAGTCTCAGCATCACAACCTCTACTACAAAGCTTATTTCAAGGGAAAAATCTCTTAGAATTCAAATCACTCCTGCTTCGTGCTAGTCTGTTTGTTTGGGATACCAGCTTGCAAAATGTCCTTTGAATGATCGCTTTTAGTGAAATCAAAGTGACTTAAGAAGGAGAAACTTTGATGACTGGATATGTGTTTTATACTACTTCAGGACTCCTTTTGCAACTTGGGACAAATGGGAAAAGTGAATCATTAGGGATGGAGGGGGCTGTGTTCTAGATTGTTTACGGAGCTCTAAATCACCACCAGGAAGGCCCTCCGAGGAAAGGGCTGTTCTGTGAGACTTCAGCAGTCAACCTGGAGCCAGGTCTGTGATTCAAGAATATTTTCAAGTTGGAGTAATGGGTATTCTTTTGTTGTCAGATGCCTCCGGGCTGCAGCTATGAGAGTGGCTGTTTGTCCTTGCAAGGTTTCATCGTTACTAACTTTGGGGGCAACCCTTAAGGGGTGGTGACTTTGGGGAGATTTGCAGGGGTTACCCTAGGAAGGGCCGAAGACCCCTACCCTCCACGCTGGGCCGGCACCGAGGCTGTGGGACCTCCTGCTTCCATCTACAAGCCCCGTGGAGCCCATCTGGCTCTAACCAGAAAAGGAATCAGCAGCACAAAACTACAGAATGATGCCGCCTCACCATCTTTCCTCCTGAGCGAACAAATGTCTTGCAGCGACTGACAGTAGCAAAAGTGTCCAGATGCCCACTGGTCACCTCCAATAAAAACAATGAGCACTCACGATGGACAAGTCACGTCACGTCTATGTTTTCTTCAATCCTCTCACTATCTTCGGTGATTTCATCATTTTTGTTCTATGAAGGAGGGAAGTGAAGTTTAGAAAGGTAAAGGTTCCAGGTAAGCAGTGAAACTGGGACTCAGATGCAGTTCTATGTGGCTTCAAAAACTGTGGCTTCGACTGGAAGACATTTTGTGGCTCTCTCAGAGTTTAGGTACGATATTATTTATTTCAAGTTAGAGAAAGGTGAGCACACAGTATTCCACCTAACCCCTTAAAGAATGGGAAAGAAGAGCAAAGTGAAAAGGTGAATAATTTTAAATTATTATATTCTTAGGTTAACTCCCATGCTGCTGATATGATAGCATATCTCTATCATCATAAGAGATTTATTCAGCATAAGGGGGGAAAAAAGAGAAATTAGTGGTATGATGTCACAGGTAGGGAAGGGAATGGAGAACATTCTAGAATCATGGGAAGTATGAAGCCGAGTACGGAAGGCTGTTCTTGCCTGCAAAGCACCTGCTGTTCCCTGGCATTATGGATGTCGGTCTCTGAGCGCTAATGGCGAAGCAAGCTTGGTGAGGCCACCATACCCAGAGGGGTTTCCTTAGGTTTCCTTGCAACGGGCTCCATGCCTGGCAGGGACTGGCACCCCCCCCCACCCCGCCCCCTGCACGGGCTTGCTTTCGGAAGCATCTCACAGCTCACTTTCATTGGATATTCTTTCCTGCTTTGTTGAGGATTAGTTGACCATAGAGTTAAGGGGCCATTTCTGGGTCCTGTATTCTGTTGCATTGGTCTGTGTCTGTTTTTGTGCCAGTACCATACTGTCTTGATGATGACAGCTTTGTAATAGAGCTTGATGTCTGGAATCGTGATGCCTCCAGGTTTGGTTTTCTTTTTCAGCATTCCTCTGGCTGTCCTCACAGCTCACTTGCAGACATGCTGGCTATCTCCAGAAATGAGAGCAATTGTCTTTGCAAGCGTTTGCCAGGATGTGGCGTAACATGCAGAGTGATTTCATATGTAATTGTATACCATTGTGATGAATGTTTTTAAACAAAAAATACCCTGAAGGTAGAATGACCAAGCTCAGAAGCGATCCAGATAGATGTTCTTACTTCTTTCTGCATCAACATTTCCTTTATGTTTTTTGGAAGTAGCTGGAGTAATTTTTACATCCATGCACATTTCCATCCTGGGACTCGAAAAGTTCTTCTCCCGTGCCTTAAAGAGCAGCGTGTGCTACACTTAAACTTGAACTGTCTGGACAGCTGTGAAGGTGGAAAAGAAACACCACGCTAGGAACATTTTCATTTTGTTGTGTATATTCCTTATTGTGCAGCTGGTCTGAATTCTCTCTAAAAGGATGTCATGCAGCTGTTTCTCTGAGGCAGAACCTGAGGGCAAATATCCCAGCCCATCAACCCCGGCACATCCTTTCTGATCTTGGCAAGCCATTTTGTCCTTAACTCTCTTGTGTATAATGGCAAAAGATTGCTGTTTATCTGAATCTTCTTTAGGATGCTACAGTATATGAGCTCATTCGTAGAAGTTTCAGGAACCCAGCATTCTATTGTAAAAGATTTTCTACGTCTCCCCCCACCCTCATTTTCACCGTTGCCATGGCAACATTGTGCTCTGATGGCGTCTCCAGGATTATTCCTATCAGCACAGTTATTTCTTCTGATTACTATTGTTGCTTATTGTCATCAACATCATTTTGACTGTCAGTTAGTCACATTCTGATCCTTAACACCTGGCCTCTGGGGAACGTCTTCTCAAAACAGTTGAAAAGTGAGAAAAAAAAATTAGAATGTAAATCCCAAGAGATCACCAGTAGGCAATTATCCTACATCAGATTTATTTTTTCTTTTCCCACAAAGTCACTGTAATCCTTCTAGAATATATGTGGATGAGTTTGTCACCATATCAAGATACATGTGGTTGTTGGTACCGCTGTTTGTTTTTAGAGAAGGAATGTGTGTGTGTGTGTGTGTGTGTGTCAGTGGGGGGGGGATTACACATTCAAAGGTTTCTAATATTACTATTTTTTTTACAAAATGTTGGCAACTAGTTGTTTAGAGACTGTGTTTTAGTAGAACATTGCCTACTGATTTTATTATACCTGCAGCCCACCTTGTGACCTACCTTGAGGCTGAGGGGGGAGTAGATAGGCTTCCTTTAGGGTGACTTGTTTGTTAGTGTGACCTGCAGGTCAGCTGGGATGGATGCCCCATACCTTTGAGACCTGCTTAAATTTGGCTTGAAATGCTACCTCCCAGGTCTTGGGAGTCCAGAACTGTCTCTGTAATTTCTGCAAGCCTCCACAGCTGTCTTTTTGGGGTCTTTCTGTCTCTGGGCGCCTACGTTGATGCTGGCTGTTCCTGCTGGGTTTAGCGAAACCCTCAATTTAGAATTCAGTGACTGCACCAGTTTCTAGAAGAAACTCGTATCTAGCTAGCTCACCTTCTTGCGCCCCTCCCCCTCCTTACTCCTTTCTTCACTCCCTCCCCCTCTCTTGTACTCATGCCTTCCTGGTGGTGGTGGTGGGGGCTTGGCAGATGTGGTGGGTCACTAAGAGGAGTCACATCCCAGGGAATTACCTCTCCTCCCCCCAGCTACCAGCTCTCAACGCCCCTTTCTTTCTCTCTTCCTGTCACCTCTCCCCCTGGCACATTTAATAATTTCTTCTTGTCTCATTCAGGACGGCAATCCCTGAAAGGAATTCTGTTTTCTCCACTTGGCTTCATTTTACCCTTAGATTTATTTGTAGCACCTGCAAATCAATTCCACAAGCACTCGCCCACATGGGGAATAAAAACAAAACCCAACAGTAGTTAATATATTTCTTCAGTAGCACCAGAGCTTTGCTCTAACTCACTGCCCGAAGCCTTGCCTCTCTGCTTGCTAGCCATGGGGACTGCAATCTCAAATGGCTCCAGGAATCTAGGAGGTGACCTTCATAGGTCAAGGGCACCTGGTGGAGGAGACAGTATGGAGTGGGGAGAGCGTACCTCTCTGTCCAGAGACACAATTCATCCTAAGGGAGCCTGAGCTACTTAGCTCCGGCCCATAGCTGCTTGTGAGGATGAGGGTCCAGGGGTGTTTTACTGTCAAGTTTTAAAAAAGAAGCTTACAAAATGTCTCTCCAGTTCCAGTGCTGGAGGTTTTTTTTTTTTTTTTAACTTGTGAGGCTATATTTTATTGGTCAACACACCAAGTGGGAGGGACAGACCTAGTCTGCAGATTTCTCGTTGCCTCTTCCTTCCTGGACATTGGGAAGGAAGCTCTCTGTGCCGGCTCCCCTTCCTGTGGCCCTTCCCCTCTGTGAGGCCATCCCTACCCTGGCCAAGCCAGATGGAGGGAGCCTCTGAATGAGGATAAATGTCAAAGGACCTTGGGGCTCAAGGACTGGTCAGTTCTTAGATTCTAACTCAGTAGCATCAGGGTTTGAGGGTAAATCAAAACCAAACAACATTCCCAGCCTGAATTTCCTGCCATACTTTCTCTACTTCGAGGATCTACTCCCTCACCATCTTGGCTTCCAGTTTCTGGGGAAGATTGCACGCTCCCTTCCAGCTCCTGGCCAGGTGTGAGGGGAAGGAATTAGGATGCTCAGGAAGGTTCTTTCCCATTTCCCTCTCTCTGTCTTCGTGACGGATAGCTTGACATTTGGTGTGTCTCTTTAAATCTCAGCTTCTGGAGGACTAGGATGGGGATCTCCCAAGTATGAAATTCATCACAAAGTGTCCATTCTTATCACAAACTCCAAAATTTCCACCCCTGGCTCCCGGGCAGTTTTTTGGTCATTTTTCGTGCCTGCCCTCACACACTGCAGCCTGGGGTGGGTTGGGGACAGAGTCTTGGGTGTGCCCAGCCCCCGATGTGGGGAGTAAGTACATCAGTGGATGTGGTCTCTGGGATCTGATCAGAGTCTGGGGTTTGGCTGGTAAGCCTTCTGACCAGAGCCTCATTAATAAACAGACCATTCATTTAAACACTGGGATCTTTTCTGGATGGGAAAGGAAAGCTCAATGTCAGTGGGCCTTGTGCAGTCAAAGATTCTCTCCCTGGTCTGTGTGAAGACGAGTCCCCTGGAGAAAGTTTATCAGCTTAAATAAATTTTCATTCAACAACTCATAAAAATTTCTTGAAGACCTACTATCTGCTGGGCATTAGGAAGACACACACCTGAAACTAAAGCATTGTTGGTGCCTTCGAGGAACTCAAGGTCTGGTCGGGGAACAAACGGATAACCCAGCAACTCGGTGCAGCCTGAGGAGGGTGCGGTGTGGACAGCGCTGAGGAGAAGCGAGCTTCCTAGTAGAACCTCCAGGAATCTTCCTGGCTGAAGGGTGGGAGAGGGGCAGCCCCGGTTGAGGGCAGGAAGGCCTGCACTTGGCCATGGCGATGGGAAGGCCCACACATGTTCAAGAAACGTGGCTTACAATTAGGAAAAGCGTGCAGAATACATGTCTGGAAACCCCAGAGCCCTGGCTCTCACTGGAGAAGCTCACAGAGTAGAGGCGACAGGGAGACCTGGCTCATGGCACCTGGTGCTCAGTGGGGAATGCAGGATGTAGTTGTTTGTAGTATTAAATGTACATTTTTTTTCTACTTTAGTGCTAATGCAAATCATTGAATTGGTAAAAATTAAATGAAAGGACAAGGCAAGTCCAGTGGAGAGGTCTTTTTCAAATACCTCCAGAACACCTACAATTTTCATGCCAGATGCCCTTGAAGGACTCTGTCTTGAGCTGACTGCTATTTTAGCTCTCAAAGAATGTCGAAGAGAAACACCTTCCAGGGTAGAAACCTAACCCCTACAGGGGTTAATAGCATGAACTCAAATGTGACAGACACCTGCATTTGAACCTAGGCTCTCTCTCTTAATAGCTCTTGATGTTGGGCAAGTTGGTCAAATTCATCTTTCTCTCTTATGCTCCCTCTGAGTTTTCTCATGTTTCCTCATGTTCCAGAGCCTGTTCCGTCTCCCCCTTCACCTAATGAACTCCAACACAACCTTCAGTTATCATTTCAAATGGCACTTCCACAATGAAGCCCTCCATGACTATGTCCAGGGATAATAATCTATCTTGCAGGGCTGTTATGATTAAATTATTAATACATATAAAGAGCTTAGGATGATGCATGGCACATAATAGACATTCAATATAAGTTAGCTCTTATTTCATAAAGACTCACAGGATAAGTTATTCTTGGATTTTAGTACAAAAACTAAAATAGTGACCCTTGAAGAGCTGGTATTTTTCCTCTTACATCATGGCAGATTTAATAAAGGATAGTATGTTTCTTCTTTTGAATTGATATCTGAAATTTTAGAGCTAAATTTTGTGTTTAAGTATAGCAAAACCTCATCTCATACTCAAAATATGTAAGCATCATTCTGTCTACAGCCTTTGTTATTTCTTATATTTATCTTGTGTAACTGATTAGCTATTGAACTCCACCTCAAATCCTTTTATGAAGCAAGGGGCATACATATGATACATTTGTAAGTTCCATAATAATAGGTTGGGGAATAAAAGCACATTTTAGGTGGATATTTACATCAGGTAAATTTTATGTGACCAAAGTTTTCTCTGTAATTCTCTATAAACTTCTATGCTTCTTTTTGAATAACTAAAATTAAATTTAGTATTAATGGGGAATGATTCAGTACAGAAATTTGAATGTAATATGTTCCAAATGCTTATAATTAGAAATTGCAAAATTATTGCTGGAAGGATTTGAAAAGTTCAGCCTCTTTTCCACTATTCATACCATAGAATCATAGAATTCTAGAATAGGATATAATTTGTTTACTTTTCATGTTTCACTTGGCTTGAACAATAAAAAAGAGGCCTGACCAAGTTAATTTTTCTATTAATCTAGCTTCAATTTCTTCATAAAAATGAGACAAAGCTGTTGTATTTTCACTGAAGTATGGTGTTGGAGTATCCCCTAGTTGGGTATTTCATCTGACTCCTTATCAAGGACGACCTCTGAAGCACTTGCAAGAGGAGATTATTGAGCTCATGTTAAAATCTTTTAAAAAGAACTTTTAAAGACTTTCATTGGTAACTTATTTTAAGACTTAACATTTCTGCTTTTTCTGTTTAATTTACAACTGCAAATTGAAGCTAAAACGGGTACTCCTGCTGGGTAGAGAGGGGAGAAATAATTAATAACCATTTGTTGTGTTACAGCCCATTGTTGAAAACCAGTAATAACCAATTCATTCATTCATTCATTCATTCATTCATTCATTCATCAACCAAAAAATACTTACAGATTGATGTCTGTATGCCACGTTATGTTACCAGGTTCTAGAGATGCTCTGATAACTCTTTATCCTCAGTGAGTTTTATGAACTAGGGGGTAGAGATAGACAAGTAACCAAATGAAAAAGAATTCTGAACTCTTCCTGCTTCTGTTTTGACGAAGACATTGCTATGATAAACATGAGAAATCAAAGTCAACCTGAAACCGGTTTTCCCTGACACATAATTTATTTATAAAGCAATATACTGGAATTCGTTCCTTAAATTTTGGACCCTTCATCTGATGAAAGGCTGTATGAGGTACAAGTCTGTTGAGCAGAAAGAAGGATTTGAAAAGGATTTCCTTGGAAGAAATGGTGTTACAAGTCCCTAATTTTTGCTCCGAAGGTAGGATAGGAAAAGGATCCTACTTTCTTCATCTCAAGCCTTTACTATGATTACTTGGAGAGTTCGCTGTGTGTTCTGAGGATTGGGACCACCGTAGACTGGGGTCTAGCTCTAACTTGGGAAATCTAGAGGGTGATGGGAGTGGGTGAGAAGTGGTGTTCATGCTGCACAGGGGACAGCCTACATGCCTGGGGTTTGCCAGAGTAGAAGATGCAGGAATCCTTCCCATGGGAGAAAGGGCCAGGCTGGAACCATCTATTCCTGCTGTGAACCAGGAGTGCAGAGCAGGCTGCAGGCCTGCCAGACAGAACACATCCCCTTTAGCTCATCTTGTGATTTGTAGGTGAGGAGTCCCTGAGGATGGGAATCCCCAAGAATTAAAAATCAAAACAAAACAAGACAAAACTACAACCTCTGAGGAAAAAGTCGGCAATCATCATTTGCCGGACCAGAGAACTCAAAGTTACGTAACCAATATTTTTCTTTGTTAAATCTGGCAATTCTGCTTGCTTTCGCCCTCTGCCCACAGCCACGTGAGCCGCTGTCGAAAGGGAAAGGGACCCATCAGGGAGACACAGGGCAGAAGCTAGTCACACCCCCTTCTTGGAAGTCAGGCAGCTGCTAACTGCAGGACTCAGCAAGGACAAGAGAGGACATTCTTAACTTTGAAGGTTGAAGAATTGCCAAATATTTCAGGCAGAAAACATTCTAGTTTGTCAATCTAGTTTTGTGAGTTAAAGTGATCACAGAGCTGACTCTTTCATGTGAGCAAGTGGGAAGTTGTGGGGATCTGCCAATTTTCCTTCCAGGGATGGGGAAGATGATCTCTTCTGAATAAAAGTTTAAAGGGACAGAAGAGACAAATAAATTGGTCGCTTGGTCCCATCCACACCCACAACCACATGCCTGATGGGAGGAGCACAGGGTGTTAAGGGGGAGAGGCGGTAGAGGCACCTAACATGGGCTCAGGGGGGTACAGAGGAAGTAACATTGTTAAACCAAGAGCAGAAGGAATTTGAGGATTTCTGTGCAAAGATGGAAGATTAAACACTTTGACTTCCTGCTAAGTTCCCCATAAAACAATTCTAAAGTGATTTTTAAAAGTCTTAGGCCCCAAAGGAAAGGAAGAAGAGAAAAGTAAGCAATAACTACAAAATTTTGTAACCTGGAAAGCAGATGGATGAGAGAATTGATGGTTCGGCAGAAGTGAGAGATAAAATCCAACTCAATATATGCGGGACCCATAGTTCAGAGAGAGGTACTATCTGGAACTAGTAGGAGAGGGAGCATCAGAAAGGCTAAGATGAGGAGGATTGGTTGAAAGTTGGTTTTTGAAGTACTCAGATTCCCAGATCTCAACAGCCAACAACCCTGGCAAGAGAAGGAGGAATTATTTTTTTCTAGAAAGAGACTGAGCTCAGTTGAGGATGGAGCTACCATACTGAAAGCAGGGGATTAAGTGAATACGTACAATACTGGATGTTGAGACCATCCCCCAGCCCTCTTGCATTCAACTTGCTGACGTTGAACAGCCAGGCCTTCACCTTCCATGCAGGGGACTGAAGGACTTTCTCTGGGTAACCTGGCCAGCCTAAGCACAGAGATCTGAAGATGGGGACATCCAGGCTTCCTCACCTAAGTTGCCAAGTCAGATCACCCTACAGTGAAGTTCACAGCTCAGGAGTGCTACACTTGTGTTTGGAGGATTTGGTCCCCATACTTAAATGTGAGGGATAGTCAAGGATAGCCAGGCTTCTGAGCAAAGCTTCTGATGTAATACAGGAAGTGTGATATCTGAATCATAGGAGTTCCAGAAGAAAGATGAGGCAAAATGGAAAGTCGGATGTAAAGGAAAATTCAAGTGAGTATATTGGATTTGAAGGATCTGAGTTCGAGATTGAAAAGCTCATTGTTTGCCTGGCAACAAATGAAGTGGATTAAAATAGATGCAAGACATATCATTATAAAATATCAATGTGCTGGGGAAAATTGAGGCACCCATAAACTGAGGAAAAAGGCAGGGGTGGGTGGAAGGTGGGGGGAGTTGGGGGGGGAGAGAGAGAGAGAATCAGTAAAACAAATGGTATCATATTTCTCATCTGCCAGAAACCTTCAAAATTCCTATTCTCAGTCTATAATCAATTGTCAGGATAAATAAATAAACAGCAACAACAACAACAAAGAGGAAGGTAGAGAATAGGAGAGACACAGGAGAGAGGTAAAGGGAATTCTCAAGGTGATGGTGCAGGGAGGTCCTAGGGTGGCAGAAATTTACCAGCTAAAGAGCTCCAGCAGTCCAGGCTGGATCCTGCAGAAGGCTCTAGAAGAGGTTCCTTCAGAAAGGTGCCATTGAGAGAATGCCTGCCATGTCTCAACATCTCAAGAGAAGATTTGGAAAATTGATGAAGGATTTGGAGTTAAACTGATAAATACATAAATAATTAAGAAACCCTGCAAGATTATTATTAACTTAGGGGAAAGAAAAAAAAAATGTAAGAAAAGCAAAGAAATTATAGTGAACTCATGAGTCAGCTGTAAAAAGCATGTCTGTATATATATTTGTGTGTTAGAAACAGAAGGGAAGACAATGAATCTTCTGTAATAGTGGCAAGTCAAAAGACAAATGTCTAAAACCCCAAACTAGAAAAATCAGCAAGTAGCAGTACAAATATATTATTTAGAGACATAGAAGCAATTGCCAAAATATTTAGTTAAAAGAAGTGATTGCCTTTAAGAAGAGGGGGGAAATGGGCAGAGAGGTTAGCTTAGTATTGTTGGTAGGCAAACTTTGTAAAACTATTAATATAAATGTCACAAAAAACTACTACTTATTTTGAAGAGAAAGGTAGAGTGATGGTGTGTGTGTGTTTGTTGGGGGCGGGAGGGCTAATAGAGCTCCAGTCAGAGGGAATAAGACATGTGAAGGCCCTGAGCAAGACAGGGAGAGCATGGCTCCTTTGAGCCTTGAAGAAGTTCAAGGTGAGTGTGCCAGTCAGATTGAGGGGCAAGGTGGGGAGTATCGAGAGATGAAGCTAGAGGATAAGCAGGGACCAGATCATGAATGGACTTTAATTTTGTCCTAAGGATAATGGAAGTCCTAAGGAAGGACACTTTTATCTGGAAGTAAGAGAAAGATTAGATGAAAATAGCTTGAACAATAAGGGAGCTTTATTATGATTTATCCCATAAGAAGAGGTCTAGAGGAGGGAGGTTAATTCAGCAGCTCAGTGATATCAGGGAGCCTTAGACTCTTTTCTTTCTACTCTGGTCTTCTTGCTGTGCCGGGTAAGTCTCTCAGAATGGCTAAAAAAGCCAGATATTGCCTCCCCACACAATAGCGTCCAAGGGTAGAAGGAAGGATAGGCCATGTTCCTTCCTCAGGTCTTTGGATCAGTTATTTATTGAGACATAACAAACTACATCAAAAATTAATGGCCTGTAACAATCACCATGTTAGGCACTGAGGACTCTGGGAGTCAGTAGTTTGGGTTCGGCTTAGCTGGGAACTTCAGCTGTTCTGTCCTGGACTCACTCATTCTCCTGCAGTCAGTCCATTGGTGGCTTAAGTGGGGCTCGATGGTCTAAGATAAGCTCCCTTACCTGTCTGGGACCTCAGCTGCGATGACTGGGACAGCTGGCCTCCCTGCTCCAAGTGGTCTTCTCTCCCAGATGACTAGACTGGGCTTCTTCCCATGGCAGTCTCCAGAGAGTGTGCTAAGGAAGTGAGAGCTGAAGCTATAAGGCATCTTGAAGCCCAGCCTCCAAAAGCCCATGAAACCACTCTGCAACATTCTATTGGTGAAAGCAGGTTACAGGAACAGCCCAAATTCAAGGGATAAGAAAATATTTAATCTCATGATGGGAAGAACAGTGAAGTCGTACTGCAAAGGTATACATAAATAAGAATGGTAGGAGTTCTTATGGCCATCTTGGAAATAAATCTATCACAGCCTCCTTTGAAGAATAGAGAATATGATGTTACACAAATTATTCTCAGGCCCTTTCCTAAACCAATCATAGAGAGGGCAATTAAATTACTCTGGTTGGGTAAGCATAATCAAGGTTGACTCCCTGGAACTGAGGACCCATCCTTCTCAGGAGCAAAAGGGTTCTTGTTGCAAAAACGTATGTGCGTGGGATTTGGATAGAAAAATAAACATTATCTCCCAGATTTTTCTAGAGATACATGATTTCATTTTTAAAAGATAACCTTTAAAAGATAATGATTTCATTTAAAGATAACCTTTAAAGGATGAAAAGATACTATTTCACATTTGAAAGATAACCTTGAAATATGATTTCATTTTTAAGAGAGGATTATTCCTCTTGCTTGGAGGGGAGCAAGACTGAAGGCAGGTAGACCAGTTGCAGGATTTGTCAACCTCAGCACTATTGGACATATTGAGCCAGATAATTCTTTGTTGGGGGTAGAGGACTTTGTGTTTTGAAGTATTGCTGACATCTTCCCACTGGATGCCAGAAGCTTACCTCCAGCTGTAACAACTAACTTGTCTGCAGACACTACCAATTATCATTGGGGGGACAAAGTTACTCCTGGTCAAGAGCCACTGGATTTGGAGGGTAATGCAATGATTTAGATGATGATTGCATTGACCTGAACCAAGGTAGAGGCAGTAAGAATGGAGGCAAGAAGGAATGAGATCTTCAATTTGGCAAATGATGAGGAATGAATGGGAAGTGTGGGTGACAGCCAGGTTCTGGTCTAGACACTCTATGCTTTGGACACATAAGAGGAGACACAGGGTTGGAGAAAATTAGATAATTAGCTCAGTTGGGGACACATTCAGTTTGAGGTGTTTGAGGAACATAAATAAAGATGTCCAAGAGGCCTTAGAGTAAGGGTCTCAAATTGGTGATGCTTGAGCCCAGCCCAATTTCATACTTATGTTCTTTGTCTCTACAGTCAAAAAACAAAACAAAACACATAGGCCAACATTTAAGAATTTGGAGACTTCATATACAATTTGAAAATTTAAGTTTGTTTAAAATATTGGAAGATCAGAACATACTGGACCCAAGTTCTCAGATGACAAAAAGCTGCTGAGCTGAGTTTGCCCCCACTTGCCTCAATCTCCCCCAAGACATTCTTGACTCCATCCCATTGCTTGCCTGCTTAGCCCATAAGAATTTGAGTGTAGATTCTTTGCTTTGGTTGGACTTTTCTGCTCTTTGACATAGACACAGATGTGAGAACAATTCCAAGAGGCTCCACGTTATATCCTCTCTGTTGCCCTCTGACCCATACATTTCAGTCAGACCTTGTAGGTCTTTCTAAATACATCTTTCATTTTTTTCCTTTCTGATCCTGATGGTAATACATGTTTCTTGTGGGAAACAGAAAATATAATGCACATAGTATCCCAAATCTTACAGTCCTCTTGGGTTTTGTTGCTGGATTTCCATATATCCCTGGAAGTAGTGATCAGGACTCACTTGCCACCTCCAGGAGGGACCACCTCTCTATTTCCAAAGTGTCAAAGGAAGAAAATTAAACAAGCTTGTGTTTACCTCTCTGCTTTTGTGCATTTTAAGCCCGTCACGCTGAGGGTTGCTAAGGAAATTTTTTTTTTGAAACGCTCAAGAATTCAGGCAATTAAGTGTTTTTCCAACATCAAACAATTCCATACTCAGAATTTATTACCCCTCATGTCTCTCAGTGGTTCAAGGAAACATTTTCCATTCATGTTAATTTGTTATCTCAAATGCTTTTTAAAATGAGCCTTAAGTGTACTATTTGTAAGTAGGTGACAAAGTTCTTTTAAAACTGCTTGAATAATAGAAAAAAATGACATGCCTCTTCAAGAACAAAATGGGCCATGATAATGTGAAGGAGAACATGTAAGAAGGGATGTAATGGTTAGAATTAAAATGACGTCTGACAATTACTTTCAATTTGAACCGAGGTGAAGAAAATCAGAATTACAATACTCTTGTGATTAAATTTTGATGAGATGAAAATGTCATCATTGTTTGATAAGAATTTTTTATTAGAGTTCAAAGAATATGAATGATTTAACCACAATGTACCAACACCACAGGGCTGAATAATCTGTATCAGTTTTTCTCAACTCTTTCTTACTGCGGGTCACCAGAGAATCTCAGCAGCTCTCATTCTTCGTGCTTCTGCGACTGTTTCCATGAGATTGGCTTTTGAAACAACAAGATAAAGCTTACATCCTTTGTGATAAGTTCTGACATTGAAATCCTGGAGTAGCTTAATGTGGTGAATCATTTCCAGGAGCCATGTGCTGAGATTTAGGCTCATATGTTTTCTTTTTCAAAGATGGACATTTTATTCATTTTTTATTTTTTACTTTTTATTTTTTTAAAGATTTTATTTATTTATTTGACAGAGAGAGAAACAGCAAGAGAGGGAACACAAGCAGGGGGAGTGGGAGAGGGAGAAGCAGGTTTCCTGCGGAGCAGGGAGCCCGATGCGGGCCTCGATCCCAGGGCCCTGGGATCATGACCTGAGCCGAAGGCAGACGCTTAACCAACTGAGCCACCCAGGCGCCCCAAAGACGGACATTTTAGAGGCTAGATTTCTTGAAAGAAATGGGGAGATCCCGCTTTCATCCTGTCTTCCTTGCTGAAAATCAAGATGTACTTTTATTCCACGGGAGGAGCCTGTTTCCCTTTAGCCTGACATTTGATCATTAAAATTGAGATGGGGGCTCACGTCTGTGAAAGACAAAGCATAGTTCAGTTCTCTTTGGGGCACTGATTCCACATAGGAGGAGAAGAATGTGCTGACTTAGCACAGGGACTTTCTGTGCATACGGGCAACTGCTGTGTTAGCAACTTCTGTACTGGGTGGGGGCAGGAGCGCAAGGAGCCTCCCCCCTCCCCCCCACTTTACTGTAACTGGGGGATTCCTGATTGCCCTCCCTCCCTCTTCCCTGTCTTTCCTCTTTCCCCTCTGGGAGCCCTAAATTGAATCAATTTAGTTATGGTTTCTCATAGTCATTGGTTATACATCTCTATATTTTATAAGATTGCTGTCTTCTGAGAGTCTGAGTCAAAGTATTGAGGGACTTAATCTACAACCCTGTAGTTTGCAAACACGGAGGTACTAGGTGTGTGTTCAGTTCTGTTTTGTACATGAAAATCTCCTCTTTTACTTACTGTTGCAGGAAAGGGAAAGTACCGACAAGGGCTCTTCTATTCAGTTACTTCCCAAAGCTGTTGCTGTTGTAACAATGTTATAACTTAGCCCACTCAAAAATAACCTTTATTTTATCATATTAAAAAAACACAGTCTGTAAAGGGCACCTGAGTGGCTCAGTCGGTTGAGTGTCCAACTCTTGATTTGGGCTCAGGTCATGATCTCAGGGTCATGAGATCGAGGCCTGCTTTGGGCTTCACGCTGGGTTTGGAGTCTGCTTGGGATTCTCTCTCTCTCCCTCCCCTACCCTCACCTCCTTTCCCCCTCTTCCCTGCCTACTTCAAACAAACAAACAAACAAACAAAAAACAACAAAAAGCAGTCTGTAAACTTTATAGACTGATCTAGGGTAAGCTCAGATTATTTCCAAACACCATTTTATTGGTTCCCTTATTAGAATTTTATTTTATTTAAAAAGCCAGGAAATTTAAGCTAGAAACGGGAAAGTATATCGTGTAAGAGGTGTCTATCATAGCCCTGCTCCGTAAAGAAAGAGTTTTCTTGGCCATCCCAAGTCCCTTTCAAAAACACTTTGTAAGTTTAGCTGATTTATCTTTGTGGCATTTGTACTTGAATATTTAAATAATTGCTTCAAAGGTGGTCAAAATGATAATGAGAGGTGAAGTCGGGAACAACTGAGAAGTTTAACCGCACTGCAATCTCTACTGGATATGAAAAGTCAAAGGCTTGGAAAAAGCAGATATGAATGTTGGAGTAGTTGGAAGCCTACAGCACCACAAGTAGGACACAACGCAGTGCAGTGGCTCAGAGGAGGCTAGATAGACTCCTTTCTATCTAGAAAAAAGAGAACCCTGGTTCTCTCTTCCAAATCAAATGAAAAATATCTCAAACAGTGATCTTCATAATATTTTCAAAAGGAACAATATCAATGAAAAATGTCTGAAATTATCCAAAGTTTCCCCCTTGAAGCAACTAACACTATATTCTTTTTTTTCCCCCCAAGATTTTATTTTTAAGTAATCTCTACACCCAATGTGGGTTCAAACTCACAAGTGGGTTGGAACTCACAACCCTGAGATCAGGAGTCATGTGTTCCACTAACGAAGCCAGCCAGATGCCCCAACACTATTTTTTAAGGTCTGTGATAGCCCAGGTCTATAGTACTTGATAGATTGCCCTTTGTCAGTGTTGTACATAAGGATTTCCTCTAGCATGGACAGTATATGTTTCTTGCCACTTAAGGAAGCATGGCTAATGGGAAATTAAACTGATAGAAGAATGGAAGAAATAGGGGAACTTTGTGTGATTTAGGGGAATAATTTAGGGAAATGGGATTAATTCGGGTATGAGATCCAGTTTTTGCTCTACTTTTTAAAATTTATTTTAATTTTTTAATTTTTTAATATTTTATTTATTTATTTATTTGACACAGAGAGAGAGAGCACAAGCAGAGGGAGCAGTAGAGGGAGAAGCAGTCTCCCCACTAAGCAGGGAGCCTGACGGGGGGCTCAATCCCAGGACCCTGGGATCATGACCTGAGCCGAAGGCAGGCGCTTAACCAACTGAGCCACCCAGGTGCCCCCCCTCCCCCTTTATTTTAGAGAGAGAGAGACCATGAGCAGGGAGGGGCAGAGGGAGAAGGAAAGGGAGTATCTCAAGCAGGCTCCATAGTCAGCACAGAATCCGATGCAGGGCTCGATCCCACAACCCTGAGATCATGACCTGAGGCGAAATCAAGAGTTGGATGCTTAACTGACTGAGCCATCCAGACATCCCTAGTTTTTGCTTTATTCTTGGGTATAATCTTGGGTAATTTACTTAATCTCATTGACACTTGGTTTTCTCATCTTTCTAAATGAAGATGATAGTAATGCTTACCCCATTTAATGTAGATTAAATAATTGAGAGTAATATTTATAATTTATAAAACCCCAAAAATATACCCATAGTTGGTAATTATTCTAATCCATGCATTTCTCCTCTACTTTCCTGACCTATGGCCAATGCTTTCATAAGGGAAGAAAGAATCCAGGCTAGGATTGCCATCTGTTCACATATTAACTTCATGTCTCCAGATTGTATCCACTCATCCATCCACTCCTCCATCCATCCATCCACTTGCATCCACCCATCCATCCACTTCTCCATCCATCCATCCATTCATCCATTCACCATGCTTTCATTGACCACTAGCCATGTGCTATCACTATGCTATGCACAAAGCTTTCAAAAATCAGTGCCACAGTTTCTCAGAGGTTTCTGACTATGTGGAGGGAGAACTCAACTCAGCTTTCTAGAGTTCTCAATGTCTCCTTAAACCTGAGGAGTGAAGAGGTAGACAAATGAAAAAAAAATAGTAAGAATTATTCAGGTGACATATTATTTTGGACATTTTCCAAGCAGGATAATTATCTAAAATCAGGCTGACATATTTATATCTCTAGCTTCCCATGCTTGTTAAAATACTTTATTTGCTGAAATACTCATTGAGCTAAATTTCGTCTAACATCTGGCCATTGTATAAATACAGCAATGAAAACATGTCTTGTTGCCTACACATTAGGTATAAATTTTAGAAATCCAATTAGTGTTTTATTCTTTCTGTGCACTTTTTCTTTGGTTTTTCTTTAGTGCTTGAGCTACTTTCAGGCTCCTAACTGGAACTATAAGAATTCAAATATTTAGCACACATCTACACAACGGCAAAAGCAACTAGATTGAGGTGCAGTGCTTTGTAGTATTTCCCCGTGATTGTGAGATACTCCTTAGGTTCTTTATTCATTCATGCAACGAGCATATATTGAGCAAAATGTCAAGCCTGGTGCTCAGTGCTGCGGGTGGGGGATACGGAAGAAATAAACTATCATCCTAGCCCTTAAGGAGTTTAGAAGCTAGTAGGGGAGACAGATACCTACACAAGCTATTTCACTACGATGTGAAATACTGCCATTGCTATGTTGGCGAGCACTGACAAATGCTGTAAGAGAGGTACGTGTCCACCAGGCTCCAAAGGCATCATTCACTACTCATCTGATGGGTTGTACACTACACAAATGAGTGTCTTCAATTCTTCCCTGAGGCTCTATAGCCTCTCAAAATTGAGGAGCCCCTCAAACTAAGAACCCAGGGGAGTGTCCCAGTACTCACTGTGCCTGCATTATCCATCTGGGTAGGCAGACTCTGCCAAATGCCCTCAGGATGGATCATCTATTTAGCAATACCAGCCTCATCCGAGTCACAGTTGATGAAGTCTTCACTTTCAGACTCACTGTAATGACAGCTGATTTTCAATGGCCTATTCTGCATGGATGTGAACATTTAGAAGTAAGCCCACGGAAGTACCATTTTCGCTGTGTCCATCAGGGCCTACCATAGTGTATCCTCTGCAGCCTTCCAAAAAATGCATTTCATTATATAGATCCCACCACTGTTTCATTTGGTGTTGATCATACTCAAATATCTAAACCTTTGGGTCATTCTAAAGGATGCTCTCAAGATCTAACTTGAAAAAACTATGAGTGAATTTTCAAACATTACCAGATGCAATGCTTACTTTTTAAACATTAAAAGTTTATTTGCACAAACTTAGTAGTATGAGATACAATGCAATTCATGGAAATCAACCACAATGCTAATACTTAATAGATTATTCCAAATATTAGACATTTTAGACATTGCAGTTTAAATCTCAACATTACCTCTGATGTTGGGATAACATTTCAGTTAATAAATAGTTGTGAATATAACCATATGCTTAGTTTATTCTCACCAGTTTATCAAGAATTACAATAGTGATTTGGGTCATAAAAGTGATAAACAATTATATTGTCATAAACTGCATGTTTATTTAATTAATCCTGAAAAGAATCTAAAAATATATTCCAACGGGTTATATAAATTAGGTGTAATTTTTAGCTCTGGGATTTTAACACATGTGGGTGACCCTATAACTGCTTTCATAGGGTATGGTCATCTGCAAAAGTGTGTGGCCACAGGTTTTGAGCCCTGAATTAAATGTCTTCTATGTACTTCAGAGAACTACGAATTTCAAAAGTTACTGCTATTTTGGGGTGACCTATAAAGTATTACAATACAATGCAAGCACACAAAATTTGTGGTAAAGAAAGTGAGTTTTGTTCAGTGCACTTTCCAGGTAGTAGTCACGTCTTCCTAAAAATTTTGATGCCATGAACATAAACATAAAGACAGAATTACTTTCAGGCATAAGATATTCTGAGTTTGCCCATCCTATAGTGCTTCTAAGGAGAAGTTATATTGGCCTTGTATCATCTGATAACGCTATCTCTTGAGCTCCTACTGTCATCTAGCTGTCACGAAGGCAACTGCCCTGTCAAATGTTCACAACATGCAGGGATAGTATCAACACGATTCAACAAAGGGCCTCGCCAGGATTAATTTTAGTGCTTCAGTCTGCTACTCTATTTTGGAATTTTCCTGTTCGTTACTGAATTGAAACCAGTAAGTTAAGTGGCCGGGTTTCAACGGCCTAAGAATAGTCTGTCCTATTTGGAATCAGACCTTTAACAATTAATCAGATAGTTTAATGCCATCATCTATGTTATTCAGATATTTATTTATTTATTTTATTTTATTTTATTTTTTTAAAGATTTTATTTATTTATTTAATTGACAGGGAGAGAGAGAGAGACAGCATGAGAGGGAACACAAGCAGGGGGAGTGGGAGAGGGAGAAGCAGGCCTCCCGCCAAGCAGGGAGCCCGATGCGGGGCTCGATCCCAGGACCCTGGGATCATGACCTGAGCTGAAGGCAGTCGCTTAACCAACTGAGCCACCCAGGCGCCCCTATGTTATTCAGATATTTCTAATCCCTTTTTTTTTCAGACTGAGTGACAGCTAGGACCTATCAACTACGTTAGGAGAAGAGTCAGAAAGGGGAAGAATTTATGAAAAGCATCAAATGGTAGAAACAAAGTGTAGGAATCTTACATCTAGGCAACAATTTAGGTACCAGAAAGTATTTCCTTCCAGTGTAAAAGTTTAGGACTCTTGGGAAAAAAAAAAAAAAAAAGCCAACTTCAACAATGAAAAAATACATTCAAATGCTGGGCCCCAAATATTTAAGAAAGCCCCCCCAAACTTAAAAACGACTCTTACCCTTTGTACTTCTTTTGACAAACTATATACATTTTCATTGTAGGGACCAAGTCACAATTTTGGGGTGCTTACTGTATTTTTCCATAGGGAAGAGACGCTTGGCATTGCTTCCTGGCTGGGTATAATTCATTTATGTCCTTCCAGTTTTTTCTCTCTGATCTCTTTTCTGTCTATCTGTCAGCAGCCCTCTCCTGGGAGCAGCATGATGCACTTCATTAATAAGAAGGGATTAAAGGGAAAAGCCCTCGTGTCCTAATACACTTGGATAATTTGGTGCCATCCACAAGGCAATAGACCCCTGCTGCATAGATGTCATTAGAAAGGTACAATTTCATTACTTTTTACTGGCAGAGCCTTGAGTGAAATACAAAATATGTTGTCTCATATGCAGGGGAAAAAAAAGTGCTAAAGCTTTCATTCGCTCTATGCCTCTGAAATAGTAGAATGCAAAAATATATTTTGTGGTTTTTACATTTATATTGCCTTCCCTTAGTAGTCCTTGAAATCAAGCTTTTATTAAATACTGAGCAAAAGCAAGATTAGAAGAAAATGATTTACATTCTTAAATCCTAAATGAAATTCATATATTTTTATTAACTAACACATACCTACTAAGTGCCAGGCACTCTGCTGGTTGCTGGAAAACAATTTACAAAAACATCATTCATGCCTATTTTTTTTTTTTAAGCACTAACTTATTAAATACTTTAATTGGAAGTGAGTATAAAAGTGAGTGTATAAGAAGTAAACCATATGGCTGAATAAAATCGATTGTAAGCCAGCAAATTGTAAGCATATTCAAAAAATCTGTTTAACTTTTCCTTGTTAACTTTTGAGCTGACATGTTTGCCCTGGTTGATAGCATTATCTTTTGAGCCTACACCCCCCCTCCCCCGATTTTAAGCCTTTAGTGGTATACCGTACAAACGTTTGAAAAGACAAGCATAAACCATCATTAGAATCTCACCCTACTTCCTATAGATGCCGCCCCAAACAGGAGACGATGGGTCTCCCTGGTGGAGGGTGTGGTTGGCCACACATCTGAGCAAGGGGCCTGGGGTTGGGAATCGTCCATGAACACCACCCAGGCACTGCCCTGGTGTGATGCCTCCCTGCGGACCTCGTGCATCACTTTCTTAGCACCGAAGAGAATCAGGTTGAACAGTGGTCCATTATCTCTTTGCCACAGACGCACACCTGCTATTAACACTAAAAAGTGGCACATAGTTGGAACTGTGCGTGGGAGAAGAAAGCCCTTGATAATCAGCTTGTTTTCAAGCCATTCTTTGCAGTGATGGGTTTTTTGCTTCCCTACTAGCTCTTTGTTCAATTAAATTGACGTTTGCAGCTCTTTGTCTAGGATAAAGTCTAGCCTGGGTGGTTAAGATGATAGAGACTGGGGTTTCCAGAGACCATTCTATTAACTCAAGGCAGAGCAGTTCAGGAGGAACAGATGTCTCGACAGATAAATGAGTCAATAATGAAAATACTTAAAAACGGTGTTGGGTTCCTAGGTACAATATCTCTACAAGTGAAAGATCGGTGGTCTGATCAGCTCTGAATACGGAGTGTTCTGATGTCCTCACCCTTTTACCCTGCAACCATGGCCTTCCTTGTCTCTCCTGCATTTTCATTCATTAAAATACCGTCACATGCCACACTGAAGATTATCAACGAACTTCATGAGAAGTGACAGAGAAGCAGAAATGGGGACTGGGTAGGGCCCCACTTGACACCTTCCAGAGTGAGCAGAGCTTAATAACAAAAAGTTAGGATTCAGCTAGTTATGTTCTTGTTATGAAAAAGAAATCTCAGCTAATGTTTACATATAGATAACCAAAGTCACAAACAAAACCCCCAGTTTTGCCAATAAATTAAAAAAATAAGCAACATGGTTAAGTGGTTAAAAGCTTAGATATTTAACCTCACCTGGTGTATTTGAGGATGTGCACTGAAAACAGATCAACTATTTGATTCCAGGATATAGGTTCTTTTATCCTTATGGTTTTTTATAATGGTAATTTTTCCTCCACTCCAGTAAGATCTTATGAGTCTGTTTGTCTTATTTGTTTTTATAGGTGTTTCTTATGATTTGGATATTTTATTAGATGGAACCAATAAATATACAGGGTTTCTGAACATTCTTCAAATTTCTGGGCTTTAGGTCATCATTACCTTGGACACTGAGGAAGAGGAAGGAATATTATGAATTGGAGTTCAGGTTGAAAGTTGGGTATTTGACATAAAAAATGGAAACAATTCATTAGCAATGACCCTTGTTAATATTCTCTTGCTGAGGTTGGTTATAATAAGGGACTACCCATAAAAGAGCTTGTTATATTTCCTCTCTTGAATGTGCATGACTTTGTGACATACTGTCCCTTGCCATTGAAAAATTTGACTTAATGGAATAAATACTCAAACGAAGATCGACAATCCCAGGGTCATGGTTGAGGAGGAATAAACTGATAGGTATGTCTCTAAGTTCTGCCAGGCAAGACTTAACCAAATCTTGATCCACATTTTAAATTGATTATTAATGAATGGCAGCAGGATAAACTAGATTCATATTTGCTTTGGGGACACTTTAAGAAGACTTCTTTTTTAGATTTGGAATTCACAATAGGTTTCTTCCATTCCTCCTTGGTAGAACAAAGAAATATTTCTTGTCTAGCCTAAATAATAGGACATGAAAAAACAACCCTGCGCATGGCTAATTTATAACAAATCTGTTTCCTTAATGGGTGGAAGGAAATCTGAGGACAGTTCTGAGGGTTCATGTCTGCTTTCAGTGCCATCTTCTAGTCATACTGAAGACAACACCTCACCCGACGGGTCTTTCCCCTTCTTCTCCTCGCTCCGGTCAATGTCAATCACGTGCACCACTCCAGGTTTTAAGATCAAGTCGTCAGTCTCTACCTGACTCCTGTTGTCCTCCACTTCCATGTAGCTCCCCTTTGTTTGCTGGGCAGCTTTGCTGAAGGCTTCTTTCAAACGACGTTTGAGTTCAACATCTGGACAGAAGACATACTCGTAAAGGCCACCAGCGAGGACAGCTCCTATTATTGGTCCGACCCAATATATCTAGGGGAAAAGATGGAAGAGTTATGGAGTGAAAGTGGAAGAAAACTATTCTTTTGAGCAACTCATGAATCTAGAGCTTAGCTGGTTAACATTAAGAGAGCAAATGTGCTGTGCAGAAGAAAGCAGGATTGGAAAGAATATAAGAAAATACATCATCTGCACATCAGAGATCCACAAATTGCTAAATAACATACGAACGGAAAATAAGGAAAGGCTGTTTTCTCTTTTCTTGCTTTCATTAGATATTTCCTTTCCATTTTTCTGATAATCCTTAAAGTCAAGATAACACCTCTTTGGTGGTGTTACCTACAAAGGGTACACTAAGAATTCTTCAGGAAAAAAAAGAATTTCTGGAGAGTACTTATCTTATTTTCTTAATATTGCCATTTTACTTTGGTTTCCTACCTAATCGCAATCAACATACAGATTTTATCATTTGAGCTATAGTTACTCAGCAGGGAATCAGTGGAATCCCAACTCCACCACTTAGCAATTTGGTGAATTCTTGATTCACTTACTTAACTTCTTAAAACTTCATTTCCTCATCTGCAAAGTGGGGATTATGATAATACAGACCTCATAGGTTGTAAAAATTAAATTGAAATAATACTTGTATTTATTAGTTCCAATTTCATAGCAACAGGCTCCATTCCATGTTTCCTAGACAATTTAACGTTGTATGTGAATAGGCTGGCGGTGAGTCATTTTCTGTATGCTACACGCTTTTCTTCCCTAAAATCTGGTGATTTAATTCATTGAAAACCTCATGATTTGTTCATTACTCTTCTTTCATCCTCACGGTTCCTACCATGGTCACTTGGTGAAAAAAACCCAGTACTGGGTTTATGGGTGATGGTTAGTTGAGGATTAGCAACTCCATAGGATTTTTTCATTCAACAAATGGAAGCTTTTTATCCTACCGTTATTGCATCTAGAGTAAACTAAATGTTGAGTTTTGGTAAACCTCAACGTTTGCTTGGAGCACATATATGCGGCAGAATAGTGGACATTCATTCAACAGATTCAGTGGAGCAATGGAAACCTTGTTTACTGAGCCAGCTGTACTTAGCACTTTTCTTGTATTAACTCACATAATTCCAACAGCAGCATTTGAGGTAGATATGATTATTGTCCTGATTTTATGGGTAAGAAGGCTGACACCCTGAGAGGGCAAGAAGCTTGCTTAGGATTTCATGCTTAGCAAGTGCTTGAATTGGGATTTCGGGTCTGTGTGATTTTAAGCCTCTTTTTTGAACTACTGCACCGTTTTCCATGAGCCTCCCCTTGTCTCATTTGAAAAAAATAAGAGGAATGCTTCTCGCCTGACACTCTCTGGAAATTAATTTCACGTGGCATCCTCATTGCAAAATCTAAAGAAAATTCAAAATGTGAGCTGTAGCTGAGCGAATACACTTCACATGGAAACTCCTGGTAGAGTGGCTGCAAGGACCAAGCTCCTTATCTTGAACAGAAAGAAACCATGTAAGAGGTGACCTTCTCCCTGCCCGTTCAAAGGAGAAACGAGAGCCCTCCTCTAAATGTCTTTACTCTCTGTTCCATTAGTAAGAGCTCATTAGATATGTTCTATTCTCCATGCTACGACTCCCACAAGGGAGACAAGGGACTGCTAAATAATTATGATGCATCCCCAAAACTCCTACGAAGAAGACATCTGGCTACATGCTCCCCCAAAAGAGCAAATCTCAGTTTCAGGTTGCTATTCCCAAACAAAAGTCATAACATACTTTAAAATGACTTTCCAAATTTATAAAGGTCAATAATTTTTCTTGCTAAAACTATAGATATATAGAAAGTGCGAAGAGGAAAACTAAAACAGTGTCATTGCACTACCTAGAAAACTCACCATTAATATTTTGATGTTACTCTATCAATCAATCCATCTACAAATGTGCTGTAAATTAGTTCTAAAATCCACACAACCATTGCTACAGAACGAGCATTCGTATTCAGTGGGATTAAGTTTGTTATAAAATAGGAACAAGGGGCTGGGACGCCTGGGTGGCTCAGTTGGTTAAGCGGCTGCCTTCGGCCCAGGTCATGATCCCAGGGTCCTGGGATCGAGTCCCACATCGGGCTCCTTGCTCAGCAGGGAGCCTGCTTCTCCCTCTCTCTCCCTCTGCTTGTGCTCTCTCTGTCAAATAAATAAAATCTTTAAAAAGAAAAATAGGAAGAAGGGGAAAACTTTAATTCAGTCAACAAGCTAAATATTTTCCTACTAGTCAAATTTTAGCTAGCCTACCACAACCAGTAGGTGATTAATAAAAGCCAAATATTTTCATCCACATTTTAAAGTCTTCATAACTAAAGTTAAAAATTGTTATTTGTCTAAATTGTAATTACAAAAATAGTTCGAATTTAATAAAGTTGAACTTAACAGTTGTACCTTTACCATAAGTAACTATATACTGCCCATTAAAAATTTCCATTCCTATTAATGTGGCAAATTTTTTGAGACATAAATGGAAATATCGGTGGCAAAATGACCGATCTCATGGATGGTATATGTTGACATTCTTTGCATGGCTGGGTCCAAAATTTTGCTCTTGAACACTGACTCTCATTCTTTAAGGATGGAAATTACTTTTAAAAACTCAGTACAGTTTTCTTAGCAGTGAATGCCCATAGCAGTGGTGCGATTTCCTCTCATTTGTAATGTATACTACGGTTGGATGGATGTAACTGGGTCAATAACCACTGTGTGAATGAGATTAAAACACAAGTGACATATGGTTATATTCATGAATTAAAAATAAAAGTTGTAAAATAGCATTCACGGCACATAAGTGACAATCAAAGTTTGCCCTACTTGAGGCTGGCTTACATAAGTCTCATATTTTATTGGTTATTTTAAGTTAGTCTAGGAGTGGCCTTAACACTGCCATGTTATTCATTTAAGGGATTGAAATTCCTTTGTTGTAAGTAACGATTGAAATAAAATGGATCACGATATTTAAAAATGGACATCGCTACTCCCTGGAAGCACCGCCACCACATGAGTAAGTAGGTTGGCCATGAGACTGGAGAGCGTGCCTCTTTGGAAAGTCATCGATGTTTCCAGTATGGTTATGGTGATAACGGCATAAACATTCCCACCATTGATTCCTCTCCATCTGCAGTTCAAATGCTTCTGACTCACATACTATTAATTGGGTTCATGCTTTTGTAAACAAAAAAGATAAATATTTTTGCTATGGGCAGTGCTTTTAAGCGTTTCTTTCTTCTTCTTTTTATTTTTTTTGCAAGTGTATATTTTGCTATCGCCAGGAAGGCTTTACTTTCAATGAGTGAAACCCCATATTCACCAGATCACCCTGATTTTTCACTTGTTCCACATAGGTAAGTCTATCAGATACAGTGCCCAGGGCAGCGCTTGTTAAAAAAGAAAGACTATTACCGAAGGCCCCGAACAGATATAAGATGAGATGTTTTACAGTAGATCTGGGCTGGTCTCTCCCTGGTCTTTATGAAGGGTGTAGGAAAGTGGGGAGTCAAGGTTGGGAGGGAGTAAGAAAACTCGCGAGCAAAGAAAAAAAAAGAGCTCCATGGGGTAATTGTCCTCAAGTGTAGGAGGACAGGAATTATCAACAGGATGGTTACCCAGTGGTTTTCCCAATTTCCCATGATAACTGCAGGTCCAAAGGATCGGGCGGGATTCATGCTGGCACCGGTGTAATTGATCTATAGGGAAAAAGAAAACCACTTCAGACATTGCTGAAACGGGACTAGGAGCAGGAAGCATTCACTGCAATTTGCTACCATTTGCCAAGTCGGTTAGAGAAACTGTCAAGATGTTAGCAGCCATGTCAACATTCTCATCATAAAGTTAGCAAAATAATCACCTACAATGGACAAACGTGGCTGGATACTAAAGAACTACAGCTATAAACACAAGATCTTTAAGCCAGCTCTAGGGGGAGGCTAAATGAAATGAATCAATTATTTAAATGGACTTGGAAACTTACTGCAAATAAATGTCCAATTGCAACAGAAAATCCAATTGCTAAAGCTACTGAACCAGTGACATCAGTCCGTTTGGAATCACAGCTGGCAAAAATAGTAAACACCAACTGAAATGTGATTATCAACTCCACCAGGAGACCGTGACCAGCGGTAAGATTTCCATGAACCTAAAAAGAGAGAAATGCTCCATCTGAATTGAAGCATGAGTACATTTTCTGTGATAACATATCATTGTGAAAGGCATACTTCCTCACTGGAAAAAGCAATGGTTAATTTGAGCCCTCTGTTCCACCCCCCAAGTGAGACGCTCCCCCTGCATCCAAAAAAAAACACAAAAAAACAAAACAAAAAAGGAATGAATTTCCACTCATTTTGGGCCATCACAGATAATTAATTACTCCTGCAATGACCAAGCGGGAATTTGTGCTGAATGTCCTTTTCTACAAAGGAAGCAAAATGTGCCGCTGCTGAACGTAACTTATAAAGGAGTTTCTTGAGAGTCTTGTAATTTTATAAGGCAATGATTAAATCCATTAATTAGGTTTAAATTAATTAATATATATTTCAATTAAAATTTAAACTGTGTGTGGTTTTTTTAATCAATCCTGGCGCTGAGCTAACAACTGAATGTTCCTAACCAGTTAAGGACAAAACTAGGATCAAACGTCAATTTATTTTTTTAAGTGTGACCCTTGATGTAGATCATTTTAAATCTCATGAAAGTGACAAGAAACAAAATTGTTTCTTCTGCTAGCGAACCAACATATAGTTGTAATAAAAATGCCTTAAGCTAAATATATAGTCTAGTATGGTCGCTGGGATGGGAGTGAGACCCAGGGAAAAAACCAACACAATTTTTGTGCCACCTAGACTTAATAATATTCATCACTCGATGACAAACAATGATTATATATGGTTACAATCAGTGTTGCTGGGATCAGTTTTCACGGGTAGCAAGAGCCATCAGAAATTCTCTGGGAAGAAATTAGCAATTTTAGGAAAGTCTCTCAGGCCATCGGGGTGTCCTGTGGCAGGGGTCTGCAAGAAGCCCAGAGTCCTAGTTTGAAAATAAGAGCTATAGACTTTACCGTGGTGACCCCCAAGCCCCCCACCACACTGGGAGGTGTGACGAGGTAGAGAATCCCGGCTCCGATGATGGCGCCCAGGCACTGGGCCGTGACGTAGAAGACAGACTTGGCAATGCTCATCTTCCTGGTGCACACCATGGCCACTGTCACAGCAGGGTTGATGTGGCCGCCGCTGATGTGGCCGAAGCACTGCACCATAGTTGCAATGCTGAGTCCAAAGCAGAGGGAGATGAGAACCATGTCGACAGGTAGGGGCTTTTCTGTTCCCCCCCAGTTGATGGTAGATCCCAGGCTGAGGAGCACAAAGATGAGCATAGCCAGAAATTCTGCTGTGACTGCCTTCCAGAAAGCTTGAGTCCAGACCCCTCTGAAAGCCACCATGATGTTCTCTCTTCTACACAATGGTCCACACTTACTGAAAAGAAAACAGATCCTAATCAGTTTACCAGAGCAGGGTTCATGAACTGAATTTGGGTGAAGACTCCAGGCGTGTAATCTTGCCGGACTGGGGGAAGGACCCCCTCAAAGGTTATTTGCATATCAAGAAAGAATGCTTCCAGAAAACCTTCTTAATTAATTAATGGTCTCCTTAACAGTCAAATTGTGATGCTAGCCTCCTTTTATTTAACGGTCACAGCTCATCCAGTTGCACCGATGTGTCCCTAGAAAGGAAAATGTCTAAATCGAGTTTCTTAAACAACTAAGAAGGGAATATATTTACCTCAGAGCAAGAGTTAATTACCTCAGAGCAAGTTTTTAAGTTTCAGTGTACTTTCAACATGCCATTTATATTTTGAACATAAAGCAATAAAAAAAAAAAAAGGGAGTTCTTTTGCAGTTTTGCACTTTGTTGCTCAAAATGGCCCTCTGAAAATGGATTTGTGGAGCGTGATGCTCCTCGCCCCCAGCAGAGACTGCGGATTAGGGAGGAGGCCCGCGAGGAGGCCAGGAACGCTGAAGCCGGTCTTTGGAGAAGGTAAAGTCGTTCGGGGGAGGGGAACTCAGGGTGACTGGCCGGGGCGGTGGGAACTGGCAGGGCCGGAGCGGTGACAGCGACACTCCCTCCGTCTCCCCTGCGGACCTGGGCGCGCGGCGCTGGGCCGTGTCAACCTCGGGCCCCAGGGGAACGGCCACCCCCGGGCGGGTGCCAGGTGGACAAACAGCCACCGCCCAGCGCCGGCCCCGCCCCTGCCCCGCCCCTGCCCCGCCCCTGCCCCGCCGCCGCCCCGCCCCTGTCCCAGGCGTCCCAGCAGCCGCGCGGGGGAAGGCTGCATCCTGGCCTCCGCCGTGCTTTGCCGGGCTGGGCGACAGACCCTTCTTGTGCCTGACCCTCTCTCGACCCCCGACGTGACCCCTCAGACACGCCTCCCCAAAGGGACCCTGGAGGCCGGGGTGGGCGCCCCGGGCACCCGGTCTGCGCCCTCGAGGGGCAGCCGAGGGCGGGGACCGGCGGCGGGGGCGCGGGGCCGGGGGCAGTGGCCCTCGGAGCAGAAGGCTCCACGGAGAGTGGCTGTTCTTCAGCGTCTTCTTGGCGGCCTTCTCCTCCTTCAGAGTGGCCCAGAAAGACGGCGGGGGCGCCAATTCTGGGGGACCTTGTGGGTGTGCTGGGGAGCTGGGAGGAGGGTGGGGTGCAGCAAGACAGCCGTTGGGAGGGAGCATTTTCTTCCTCCAGTCTGTTTCCTCTTATTGTCTAAGGATCTTTGGAGCTGAGAAGGGATGGGGTTTGAGGATATAAATGCCAACTGCTGGTTTGGGCAAGAAATGGCTAGAATTTCCAATGTGGGGGCAATTACTCTAGTTACCCCATTATTCAAGGCATTTGCCCTTATCCTTTGCCTGTGATAGTGGCGAGAGCGAAGGAGTGTGGAGAGTCTGATCACCAGAGGACTATGAAAAGGGTTAGGCGAGAAAGCCAGGTATTTGAACAGGGTAGAGTTATTACAGCTTTCCCCTTGATGTATAAGGAAGGAGCCCCCCTCCCCTTCCCAGGAGCCTGGGTTCTGGATGAGCAGTGGGGAAATGCTGTACTAAAAAGGGCTAGGGGAACTCTCCCTTGACCTTTAGAATCTCAACTCAGCCTCTGCTTTGATACGGGGCTTTGCTTCAGAGCTGGAAGGAGAAACCCATTTTCGGCCCAAGGCGGGGTGGCTCCAGAAGGGGGACAGCCAGCCCTGTCCTTGATGTCCCCTGCACGTGAACTCCTCTAAGTAATTACAAGAAAGCCCAGCTGGGAGGACCATGGCATCATATTCACTAGAGGAAGAGAAAATAAAGAGCCAAAACAGCACTTGGAATGGGGCAGGGAGTATGCCCTGAGAGAGACATTAAAAATATCCTCAACAGGGAGATAGGAAGAGGACAAAGCAGGAAACCAAGGAGGCTGGGGGGGGGCGGGGTCAGGACACCCCAGGTCCCTTTCAGCACCACGTACCACCAAGAGAGGCGGGCCCTGGCAAAAGGCCACCTCCCGGCTATACCTTGGCTCCCTCACTTTCTATCTCCCTGCCTGTTCACTCCTGCCTCTCCAGAGACCTAATTTAAGAAACTCAGTTGCTCTTTCAGCTTCAAATTTTCCTCAGCTAGAGGAATTAAAACAACAACAACAACATCAACCCCCCCAACCCCCCTCCCCCGCCGAATAGATAAATATGCTCCTTAACAGTGCTTTGACTTTTTTGGAAAACCCACAGAATCTGATGTCCTTCCAGGGCAGAGCGAACAGCCTCAGTTAGCTGTGAACCCCAAAGTTCCCAGGCAGCACATACATAGCCCTGACCTTCCAAGTGCTCACCTCGGCAGGCAGAGTCTGTCATAGCTCCTGTTATTATCAGCAATGTTCCCTTATGTGTTCACACTCACGGAAAATTGATCAACACTGTTTTGCTTCTCTCGCCCCAGAACAAAGGGGGTTTGTTGATGTGCTCGGGTTGTACTGAACCGGGCACATTATTTTCTAGCTGAACACACAGCCTGATCCACTTCTGGACAGCTGAGCTTCCCGGTGAGTAATTTTTCTGAAGAAAAATACTGCAGATAGATTTACCTCCATAGGGTGATTTCCCTGTGCATGCACAGGTCTCGAATATTTGGAGGATTTTGCAACAAAGCATCCTTTTATTCTTCTCCCTTCCCTATGTCTCTTTATGATTATGCCCAGTAGCCAGATAGAAAAGAATCACCTACCTGCCTTACAGTTTCCTTCTAAATTCTGTCTGAGAAGGCACATATATCTATAACAAAAGAGTCAGAGTTTCATCTTTTGGCCCGCGCTTTGTTCCCTGAAGGCAAAGAAAGACTTACCCCCACTGCCTTGCTGCGGGTCTGCCACTCATGCCTTCCCTGGCCAGAGTGCAGCTCTCATTGCCTGCCCCGCAGCTCCCAGTGCACTGGGAGTCAGATTACGGCCACTTGTCTGATTGGGTTTTGGGAGTGTAGGGGTGGAAAGACTCTGCACCATGTGGCAGTCGGCAAGTTATATTTGAACTTGAAATAACTTTTCTCTACCTGATCACTGTAGACACAGGGCATTTCAGGAACACAAAATGTTTGCTTACATTGTATTTCTTTAGCTGGGAATCTTTGAAATTGAGGATTTCCCCCAGTTTTATTTCGATTCTTCTCACCACAAAGAATTGCTGAGAATTTATCTTGTTTGGTTATGTGTTGTGGTTGAAATTGGGCACCTATGAGAAAACAGGTTTGTGTTATCCAGCAGTTGAGATGGGTTGAGATCTGGGCTGTAGTGCACTTGCTTTTGAGGGGTTAAATATCCAGTGGGTTCTTTTGAAGTTTTTGATCTGAGAAGTAGCATTTTAAGCACAATAGGTAAGTCCATTTGTAGCCTGGGCAACACTGATTTGGGTAATAGGAAAATAAGAAAAATAGGAAATAAGACTATTTCAGGGTGCTCCACTGACTGTTAGATTAATAACAATTGTTGGGTAAGAAGTAGCAAATTTAAAAATATGGAGGTTGGGTGAGGACAAAATTTTTGGAAATTGTAGGTAAATTTAATATCTGTAAACCTAGAGACAAGATTGACAACGTCGTTTGTGCGGCCTTGTGTGGAATGAACGCATCACAATTACAATTTTTTTTTGTTTTGTTTTCTTGTCTCCTTTGGGGACTTGAGATTTGGGAATGGGTGAAAAGCTATTAGAAAGAGGAATTAAAATTTTGAGTGTGAATTTCAGAGGGGCATTTTATTGTTGTCCCAAGCATTCTCAGATAACAAAGGCTGAATTTACATCCTTAAGAATGTGGTTGCACACAGATAGTTGTCCATGGTGGTTAGGGGGTCAGCCTTTTTAAAATGTGCTCCCTGAAGGTAGGAATAAATTCTGTTGAGAGGGGGAAGGGGGCATTGATGTGAATCCACAAACAACACAACACTTAAACCATTTCATGTTGACTCTGAAAGCCATTTATCATTCAGATTCTAGACTGCGATTTAAAAAAAAAAACAACAAAAAAAGGGGCACAAGTGTTTTTAAAAAATTTGAAAACTTCGATTTTCTAGACAGATGTGCTAATCGCTCTGACCCTAAGACCATTGAGTCAGAAGGGACTGTGAGGTCTATGAACCCAAGGACAGACGCTGCAGCTTTTAGGTTCTTTCTGGTGAATGAAGCCCGTGGTCTTCTCCACAGGAACCCACCATGAGTGGTGCTCCCTTGGGGCCACCGGTCATTGAGAGGACATTTTTCAGGTCCACTCTTTGCAGGTTGCCCTAAGCTCATTAACATTCACTCCCTGGCCTTGGCAAGTTCCCGTCACCAATTTACAAAGTGCCAGCGCAACTTGGTTACCATGGTTTCTCAGACTCTTTCCCTTTCTTCTGGCTGGCTGATCACTGCCCTGGTAGCGTGTGTTGACAGTCAGTTCCTAAGGGATGGCTATTCCCATCAAGGGAAGGGCACCCTAATTGGCACCAACTCGAGCGCTTATTAGTACTCTCAGCAGAGTGGCTGAAAATTGACCCAGGATTAACCGTTCACCTACTGGAGGTAGTTTTTCTTATTAGGTGATACTTACTGTCTTTTTAAATATTTGCGGTGGTGTTATTGGTTCTCCTGCAACCCTTTCAGCCCTGCCCAATAATTAGCTGCTTGCCTGACTTTTCTTTGGACTGGGGACACAGCTTCCAATAGGATTGTCTGGGGCGATGCATGCAGGATAATGATGGAAGAAAGTAGCTTTGATGCGCTTGTGAGGATGGTGTGGGCAATATGAGGTGGGAGCCTTGGTGAATGTAAGGAACAGCTTCTAAGTTGGTCAGTTTTGAACTGGCCTGGGCCCAGGGCCAAATGAGATTTGGAATCTAAATTTTTTTTAAAGGTTTTATTTATTTATTTGAGAGAGAGAGAGCATGAGAGAGCAAGCAGGGGGAATGGCAGAGGGAGAGGGAAAAGCAGACTCCCTGTTGAGCAAGGAGCCCCATGTGGGACTCGATCCCAGGACCCTGGGATCATGACCTGAGCTGAAAACAGACGCTTAACTGACTGAGCCACCCAGGCGCCCTGGAATCTAATGTTTCCCCGCCCCCCCGCATTGGTAACTTGAAAAGGGCTTAATTCCTTTAAAAACGGAATAACAATTTACTGATGACATCTTCCTGACTTTCTTACTGATGACATCTTCCTGACCTTCTTACTGTGTAGTGCTATGATCTTTAGGGGGAGGATAGTAATATGGCACATTAATTTAAGATCAGTGTTCTAGGAGAAAAATGAGAGAAGAGTAAATGAAAATTTCAAGAGTACTCAGCAAAACCCAGCTGATGGACACACTTTGCTTCCGAATTTTTAATGTAGCACACCCTACTGTTTTCTTTTGGTGCTGATATGTGTCTTTGGGGTTTGTGGACTCCTTCTCCCACCCTTGCCGTCAGAACTTTTAATATTTCTTCCTGTACTCAGAGATTGAAAACTAACACAAAAGCACTAAAAAACGCCTGCCATGCCTCAGTCCCAGACGGGCTGTGTCTCCAGGCTGGCAGGGGCAGATCCAATCGCAAGTCATAAATCTTATTTTCTTTTCATGAATCTCAGCGTCGTGAATTCCCCCCAGAGCACTTCTCTATCAGTATGTTCATTTAAAACAAACAAACAAATAGAACAACATCAGCAGCCGCAACCACAACCCCCACAACAAAGGGCTTTGATAGAGCTTTGTTCCCTTTTCAGAGAGATGTTGCCTCCCTGTTACAATGCAGAGTGGCTTCCAGAAATAAAGTTCACTACCCATCAGAGGGGGAGATGAACCATGAGAGACGATGGACTCTGAGAAACAAACTGAGGGTTCTAGAGGGGAGGGGGGTGGGAGGATGGGTTAGCCTGGTGATGGGTATTAAAGAGGGCACGTTCTGCATGGAGCACTGGGTGTTATGCACAAACAATGAATCATGGAACACTACCTCAAAAACTAATGATGTAATGTATGGGGATTAACATAAGAATAAAAAAAATTAAAAAAAAACTAATGATGTAATGTATGGTGATTAACATAACAATAAAAAATTAAAAAAAAAAGAGTGAAATAAAAATAATCAAAAAAACAGCAAGGAACCAAAATGCTTGCCTCATCTCGCATCTCTCATTGGGGTGAAGCGGAGGGAACTGGGGTCTTTCCAATGGACGTGGAAACTTCCATAGATAATCTCTGGCCCTGCCCCCTTGCCCCATGGATCCAGGGTCTCCTGTTTGGTACCGCAGGCACATTTTCCTTGATTCAGATCCAGGCGGACTCTGCTTTGGCTGAGGAGTTGTACTCTGCTGACATTTAAGGCAGGAATTCCCTGGGAAAATAATCAAGAGATTCTTTTGGTGTTGCTGGCGGGGCTCCAAAGGGTTTAGGGTTCCCCTCTCTGGACGAATGGGGAGAAAGAGAGGGAGGGAGGGAAAGAGAAACAGAAGGACTTTATTGAGTGACTGTGTTTCATCTGAAGCTTGCAGAAAAAAAGCAGAAATGTGGTTGGATGACTGGATACTTTTCTTACCCCTTATCTCTTACCCTAGCTAATATGACAATTCAGAGTTTGGTTGGGCATTTTAAAGGCCACTTAGACATCCACAGTCGAAAATCAGTTCTCTGGGAAAGCAAAGGACTTTGGGGTCTCATGGGCCACACCAAAATGTTTTAAATGTTCACTCGTTGAAGTCTGTAGTAGTAATTATTCCAACTTTTAAATTAAATTTGAACATCTGAAGAGATAAACCAACGTTTGACTAATTATTACCACCTGTTATCATACAGGAAGGCTCAGCATCCTCATGTTTTTAAAAGACTAACTAAGATATTCCCAGTTTCAAGGAAAGAGCAAGATGTCACAGGGAGCTGTGACAGGGGGAGTAGACCAAAACACTAGGCACTTAAAAAATACTTTGGAGTAATGCTAGAAACAGAACATTTTCTAAGAAAGGAGCAGAAATGGTCATAATCTTGTGACCACAAAAAATGTGACTGACTCTCTTAGACCTTCCCTTGGAGGAGATTTTTGATAATTCAGACAAAACTTGCTCTTGCTACTTTCCTAAATCATCTTAGGTCCTTCCCTTTGACCTCTGTAATTCCTTTTTTTGCATTCATACAATCGGAAGAAATGTACACCTGAAGAAAATCACAGGGCCTCCTCGAGGTGGCAAGTCTCATCATGGTTTCACCTGACCCGAATGTTCTCCCTAGCTCCAACTCAGTCTGTATGCCTGCTGCAGGGGCCACACTGTGGCCACATTTCACCAGCTGCCATCTCTAAGGAGCCAGCTAAGGTGCTCCTTGCATCTCCAATCCCTTTTCTTTCGGTCTTTGCCACACAATCCTCTGATTCTTATTTATTGATTTAAAAGATTTTACTTATTTATTTGAGAGACAGAGAGACAGAGCGTGTGAGCACGAGAGGTGGGGAAGGGCAGAGGGAGAGGCAGACTCCCCGCTGAGCAGGGAGCCCCACGAGGGGACTGATCCCAGGACTCTGAGATCATGACCTGAGCTGAAGGTAGACGCTTAACCGATTGAGCCACTCAGGTGTCCCCTTCTGATTCTTTTTAAAACCCTCCTCAACATTTATCTACTCCTTGAAACATGCCCATTACAGACTTGCCGGGTTCTAGTCACTTGATGAACCCACAGCAACCGTAAACCTCTGTGATACTCTACGGTCATGACTAGGTAACGTCTTTGTTTCATTCACTGGTGTTTTGGTGCTAGTTTACTCTTTCTCTATTTTTGGGTATAAACTGAAGTTGTGGGATATACATGTCCCGTTAAATTCCTTACTGTAACGATGGTGATGATAATGACAGTGATGAAGACGATGACGAAGTGACAGCAGTGATTTTGGTGACGATATGATTGTGCAGGAAGAGGGGAAGGAGTAAGTGTTGGTGGTTTGGGCTCTATCACTTCTCTGTTACTGGCTCTGGGTCATCTGACCTCCCTGGGCTGCTTGTTCATCTCTGAAATGGAATGGAGTGTTATTTCTGTCCTGTCTTTTCATGAAGTTATGGTAAGTCCGGACGCCCTCCTCACCCCATTCTGGTTTTGGACCACCTCCACCATGGTGTGCCTCTACAATACTTTGGCTCCCCAAATTCCATCACAGAATTATTCCCAGCACACAGGAATCGCCCGTTTATCGTCTGACACCATCATTAGTCTGGAATCAGAGTGAGAGCAGGGAATACTCTCTTGGTCGTCTCAGTGGTTAGTTAACCTTAGTAATTAATTGCTGTATCCCCAGCACCTAGCGTAGATCCAAGACACATTTTAAAAAACACTGTGGGATACATGAACAAGTGAATGAGGCTCCAATAAGGCCATATGAGCAGACGTGCTTTGCAAACCGAATTAGGAAATGGAAATAAGGATGATGCTGATGCTTATGATAAAAAAAAGTCAAGAAACTTATCCAGGCCAAACCTTGAAAAAGTCATGTATTCTTCATCTCATTTCCCATTTACAGAATGAAAGTTTTTCTAGCACAGGTAAGAATTTAGAAATAGTAAGTTGTTAACATATGTATAGTTCTTTGAAATAAAGAGCTAGGTAGCTGCAAAGTATTAACATTAATAATAAAATTTTATAAACTTCAAATGGGCATAGATAATTCCAAGACCACACTTCAGAGTTTAAGGAAGAAGTAATGTGTATTTTTTTTTTTTAAAGATTTAGTTGTTTATTTTAGAGAAATCAAGAGTCAGATGCTTAACCAACTGAGTCTCCAAAGCACCCCCCAGAAGTAATGTGTTTAAAACCTTTGCTTTATGGATTAATCCAAAATGTCTTAGCAAATTTTATTAAAAAATAAGAAACTGACCCATATGTCATCTCCTCATTGTCTCAGTAAATCTTTGAGGATCACAGTGTATGACATTTATGACTTTCACATTTCCACACAGGCCACTGAGTACTGCTAGGAAAAATAACACCAGTGACGATTGATCATTTTACAAATCAGTCATCTCTAATGTACACTTGCTCCTCAATATCACCCAGCAAGCTCTCTCATTCTCCAGTTAGGAAGGAGATGAAAATTATCGGCAAGCAGCTGACATAGAACATGATTCTGGCTTTTCCTAGGTAGAGGAGACTTTTTTGAAAGGATATGGAGACTCAAAGAATTGAAGGGGGACTGGAGAACTAGCTTGCAAGTGGCTCCCTGCTCGGCAGGAAGCCTGCTTCTCCCTCTCCCACTCCCCCTGCTTGTGTTCCCTGTCTCGCTTTGTCTCTGTCAAATAAATAAATAAAATCTTAAAAAACAACAACAACAAAAACAAAATTCAATTTCAGTTTCACTGTCTCTGTAAAAATTTCCCTGTTCCTCTGATTTTATTTAGATGCCATTTCTCTTTTCTTCACAGCACCTTCGAAAATAGCTTTGTACATTTCTTGGGGTGGGTGGCTCAGTCAGTTGGGCATCCAACTCTTGATTTTGGCTCAGGTCGTGGTCTCAGGGTCATGGGATCGAACCCCGAGACAGGCTTGTCCCTCTCCCGCCCCCTGCTCATGCTTCTGCTCCTTCTTTCTCTCTCTCTCCCTCTCAAATAAATAAATGAATTAATAAAAACTTCAAAAAAAATCAAATAGCATTGTACCTTTCCAATTTTCAAGCATGTAAATCCCAAATTCTCCCCAAAAGATGTGGGGTGCCTCAGTAAGGAGGTACAAAAATCAAAGGCTTTAAAACCCGTACTTGACAAGGAACACTAGGAATTGTGCATGGGGTTTCCAAATAGGGTTGCATTATTTGTAAATACACTGCTTGGTAATTGGTAATTAACGGTTTATGTCTTTGCCTCTAACTTAAGAAAAAATTCCTCAGGGCAAAGATTGTGTGTTAGGTTCTTTTTCTTTTTTCTTTTGAATGTGAAATAAAACTATATTGGGAGTTTTGTGAGTGTTCCGGTTTTATCTTCTTTTTTTTGTTTTGTTCTCATTAATACAAATTTATTTTATTTTATTTTATTTTTTGTTTCAAATTTTTATTTAAATTCTAGTTAGTTAACATACAGTGTAATATTGGTTTCAGGAGTAGAACTTAGTGATTCATCACTTACATACAACACCCAGTGCTCAACACAACAGTGCCCTCTTTAATACCCATCATCCATTTAGCCCATCCCCCTGCCTGCCTCCCTCCAACAACCCCAGTTTGTTCTCTACAGTTAAGAGTATCTTATGTGTGTTAGTTTTTTATGCAACCCTGGAAAAAAGAAGGTGGTCAATACATTTTGGTTGGTTGGATGAATAAATGAATGAGTGAGGAGTTTACCAAAGTGGTTTCACATGTTTTTTTGTATGTTTATGAGATAAGCATTCTTTCTTCCCTGTTTTAGATGTGAATTAACGGAGAGTTTGAGTGAAATGGCAGGTCAGAAGTTAATTAGACCAGATTTGTCATATATTATATATATTATGTAAGTACATTTCCTATCTAGTATGGGGTTGTTGGCTGCTTTCGAAGTACATTAATTCTTCCAGGGTACAAGTGTACCTTTTCATATATTGTCCTACTTATTTGAGAAACTGAAAAGGAAGTTTATGCTTTGATTTTCTTTTGAAAACAGAATTATAGTTAGTAGAGAAATTGGCTAAGTTGGAGTCATTTGATAAAGTCTTTTAACAAACACAATCCTATTCTTGTTAACTGGTTAGATTATCTTATTATTTTTTTTATTTTTTTAAGATTTTATTTATTTATTTGAGAGAGAGAGAATGAGAGACAGAGAGCATGAGAGGGAAGAGGGAGAAGCAGACCCCCTGCGGAGCAGGGAGCCCGATGTGGGACTCGATCCCGGGACCCCAGGATCATGACCTGAGCCGAAGGCAGTCGCCTAACCAACTGAGCCACCCAGGCGCCCTCTTATTATTTTTTTTAATTAGCCTTTTCATTT
>NC_138381.1:40767202-40781178 GCF_054177405.1 Leptonychotes weddellii | reverse complement strand
GATTGCTAGTATCAGAACTTGTGAAAGTCGTTGACTTTGACTTCAGCTTGACCTCAGCCCGACATGGGGATATTGCTTCTCAAACACTTCAGAGTACTGTATAATCCTCTGAGCCTTTAGCTGTGGCCAAAGGAGAGCCAATGCTTCCAGAGCTGGGGAGTCTGAACTTCTAAAGGCGGTCAGAATTGCACAACCGGGGTCATGAACCGATCTTGACTTTGGGTTCTGAAGATTTCTCTTTCGTGACTGGAATTTGCTCACCTCAGACAAGGAGGCTGACCTTTGATTTTTTTGGCATCAGATTTTCACTATGTAATGCATTGAGTCAACAGGCCATATTATATCTTTTAAAAGAGAAAAGGAAAACAAATCCATTTAGCCATTTTCCCCAGTAAAATTGTCTGCTCTTCGAAGCCAAAGTAAAACAACAAGATTGTCAATTGTCCAACCTTCTAGATTTACGTTTCAAAATCAATATTGGAAGTAGAATTAAAAACTGTATATTTATTAAATCAGGATATAAAGAGTGGACTAAACTATTAACAAGGTATTTTAAGACATTTTATAGTATCTAGCAATAAATTAGCGTAAATATTCAGTCTGTATTGCTTATGGCAAAACATCAGCATTGTTAAAATGGTAGTGGTGGACAGATAGGTGTTTGAGATACTGTTCTTTCTATTTCTGTGTGGTTGTAATATTAAATGGATAAGAAATTTAATAACTATGGTAAAACCAGCTGGTGGAACCCTCCTGCCCAGCTGCTTTGGCAGGGTGAAGAGCATAGGTTTGCCCCTGGTTCGAGACTGTTCTCCCCACCTCTGTCCCCATGCTGCTCAGCCTTCCTTCTGCATGGCTCTGGCCAGGTGGTTCTCTTGTTCTCCAGAGCAGCGCCCATGGGTCCCTCAAATTCCTGACCTCCCTCACCGTTTCCCCTCACTTTCCACAGATGACCTCAACCCTTATATCACAATGAAAAACAAGACTTCAGATGGGAAATCCTTCGAATTCTTGCTACCAAACCCCAGATGTCTTGGCACCTGCCTGAACCTTTCCTCCTTCTTTGTTTTCTAGAAATCGCTTTCCCTTTGTCTTGAATGGATTCTTCCACTCTTGTTCCTACTTCCTCTGGTATCATTCTTTTTCCAGGTCTCTGGTCAAGGTCAAACTTTTTGAGTCACAGGAGCGCTTTGCAATTGACAATTATTGAAAACCCCAATGAACTTCTTGTTTATGTGAGCGATATGTACGTATTGACACTTACCATATTAGCAACTAAAACAGAGAATTTAAAAAAATTATAAATTTACTTAAAAAAACCCCAGTATGTGCTAATTAAATTGCATTTTTAAAGACAAATACATTTTTCAAAAACAAAAAAAAATTAGTGAGAAGGGTAATACTATTTTACATTTTTGCAAATTTCTTTAATGTCTGGCTTGATTCTTCATCAATGTATGCAACAATATAAGTGGTTTGACATGCTAGATTTTTATAATGCATATTAAATTCATAAACAATTTCAGAAAAGTCCACTCTGTATCCACCTTGCACACCATCAGTGTGTGCATGCTGCTTCCATGATGAGGAAGGGCCCTCTTTCTGAGAAAGGGGAAAAGGAAGACAGGAAATGCCTTCTATTAGGAGGACATGCCTTATATCAAGAGGGAATGAAAAAAAGGAGGAAAACAAAGATTTGTGTGTACCTCATTTGAAGGGTAAAAAAATAGTCCTTCAGGCTACACAGATCAAGGAATATTTGATAGAGCAGTGCAGAAATCTTTACAGAATTAACTACTTTGGAATAAGGGGATGTGCATTTTTCAACTGCAAGGCTAGAGTTTTGCCGTCCATCGGTACCTGTTACGCAGATCAGAGAGCGATGAAAATGGCAACAGTGTGTCCTCAGACCCAGGCAGCGGGGCCCTGCTGTGGGCTCCTACTCTGGGAGGCCCTGCCCCAACTCTGGGTGCACCGTCCTCCTCTTTGCACACATCAGAGCCCCTCTAGATCACATACCACGCCCACAGCTGAGACTCTGGAGTTCTGTGCTCTCAGGGCTTGGGTCAGCCCCTTCTTTTGCATCCCTCTCCCCACCTGGGCTGCACAGCTGATGTGTGCAGACTTAGGGGTGGCTGTTAGCAGATGCCTACATACGGAGCTTGGACTGGGGTGTCCACAATTGTGCATGTGAGCCTCTGCGTGGTGTAGCGTGGAGCTGTGACTGGGAAGGGAAGGGTGGTGGACACAATCATGCAAATATGAGGAGTGGGCTTGATTACCCCAGAGTCAGAGAACTGAGCAAAAGGGAGAAGTGATTCTCAGCAAACAGAAGTATGAGTTCAAAGGCAACCGGCGCAGCAAGTCCCATCATTTGCACATTATTTGTCAGTTCCTGGTAGGAACAGAATTAGCTGGAACTGTCCAAGTATTATGAAGAAGATTATTTAAAGCAGGAAACTTGAACAGTCACAGACCAAGAGAAGCACTGCAGTGTGCAACGAGTACTGAAGACTAGATTCTAGACGTCGCTGCTGTGACCATTGGGCCTGAATGGCTTGAACACAGAAAGCCTTTCCTTACGTGCATTTGGCTAAGATCTTCCCCAGCTCATTAGAAAGAAGGAAATGGAGGTTTGCGTAGAAACCACCTTGAGTACTGTTGTTTTGGTTTCGATCAGATACATGTGGATCGAACAAACTCTATTATGCGAAGCACTGGTGTACATAAATTGTAGGAAAATCCATTCCTGAGGAGGTCAGGTGGGAGAAGAGATTTCAGGTGGAAAAAAATTAAGATAGGGAAGGTGGGGAGTAATTCGTTTAGGAAGTGTGTGAGGGAGGGCAAACGAGATACATAATAAGGTTTTGGTCAGCTAGGAGTACATTTGAACTTAACATGAATTTGTAGGGAGAGTAGCAAAATTCTATAATTTTGTTTAGCAATGTTCTGCAGTCAGGAGGAGGAATAGGAAAAATGAATGGAGGGGTTTCTGTCAAGCTTGGCACAGTGGTCACTTAAAAAAATCGTGTTTGGTGAGAGCAGCATTGAAATGACTGGCCCCGCCACCTGGGCCAGTTGTCATGATTTTCACTAACTTTTTTCTTTTCTTTTCTTGGTTCTTACTACGTGCCAGTTTCTGTTCTTAAGTCTTTAAATACATCATCTCTGGCTTAGGCAGCAGTCAAGTGACCACCAGAGGGTTAGCGGGCTGGAGAAGATAGAGAGGCAGAGTGATTCCAGAGCTCGGTGAAGGTTCCAGAAATTTGTGCTCAATTGCTTCAACTTATGCTGGAGATGGATGGCATTTCAGTATGAAGAATTTAACTTTAAAGATTTGACTATTCCAGAATGAACACCTGAGATAGATTATTGTGATCTTCCCTGAGGTCATTTAAAAGTGGATGTGTTATTTGGCTGTTTTGGAATATTTTAGATGTGGCCTTATTTGGAAGGGTTATAAGCGAGATGATCACCCCAAGTCCCCTCCTATCTTTAGGGATGTGAAATTAAGTGTGATAGTTTTGTTTTGTTCTGTTTTGATTCAGGTTTCTACTGACAGAATAAAAAAAGAGGACTTAATCTCATTATTTAGAATTGAGAAGATTTTCAAACAAAATAATTTGGCTGCCTGTACTATGGTTGGGAATTGTGGCTGTCTGTGATAGTGTTTCCTTTATTAGGTGAAAAAAAATTCAATCCAGATTGGGTTAATCTTTCATTGGGTTAAGATTTGGTAACAGGGCCATATGAGGGAAGCAATTTGCTATCATGTCCAGAAGATCTTAATTGGCATTTGTAAATAACTAACTTGTAGACTTATGGTTAGAGGCATCTGGAGAAGGAGACCCAGATTTTAGCCCACCTGGCTTGTTTGCCTCTGTGTGGGGATAGGACAATCTTCTTTCAGATATCGTGAAAGTCAGTGGGCCGTGTAGGCAGAATCTTCTGTGAAGCTAATTGTTCATGCACAGCAAAACTCACTTTCAATGACTGAAATCAATTTTTTCCAGTGCCTCAAAGGGGGGACCATTCTGAGGCTTTTGAAAGCAATTTTTCATTTTATTTCTTTGCAAACCGACACATTGCTCTGTTTGCTTTGTAACAGAACAGCTGACTTCAAGCTCTGCTTCTCTGGCTAGCCGTCTCTGCCTCTTCCTCCCTGGATCCTGCGATCCTCTCTACTATTCTGAGCCCCAAGCCCCAAGATGGCTTTCTAAATAGGGGATGTGAAGCGGAGTGATATAAACTGAGTGAATCTATGATTTAACTGCAGATATTCTTTCCCCAATATTGGTACTGACTTGATTGTTCTGATTCCTTTGTCGATTTGGTTGCTTGGAAGATTGTAAGATTGAGCAAATGGGTTTTAAAGAATTTTCATTTTCTACATAGGTGGTCACCTACTCAAAGTCATATTTTCCCATTTAAATCATTTTCTAATTAATATGTTGTATCTAATCTCTCAACTGTGAATATGTTTTTCTTTTAGTGATAAATAGTAAGTTCACTGCATTTCTGAGAACAACAGCATTCATCACTGATAGCTTCTACTCATCTCCCCAGCATCCCTGGCTGGGATAGTGGCTTGTAAGAAAGGATTGTGTGTGTGTGTGTGTGTGTGTGTGTGTGTGTGTGTTTGGAATAAAAGGAAAGTCCGTTGTGCTGTATGGCAAGTTTCCAAACAACAAATTTTGCCTTGCAAATGATAGTTTTAAAGTACTCTGGATTCCTAAATTTATTACCATTTACAATTCATGTTTTGTAACTTTGTTGTTAATCCTGGAACTTCAGTTACAGCCTTAAGTTTGAACCTCATTGAAACCACCTTCTGGAGCCTGCAAAAGGGTATGAAAATGCTCAGAAAGTATTTCATGGTCAGCATGGAGTGGAGTGGAGAGTTGGTGGGGAAAGGGTAGTTTGGGAGGAGAGGTCCAGAAGGAGTGCCTCCCTGACCACAGGGCTCATGCAGATGATGCCTCTTTTTCCTTGTTTTTATAATACCCAGGAGATGTGCTGACCAGTCAGCAGTTCTCCAAAACTGCTACCTTGGGTCTCAGGGAGTGTCCCTTGAGACAAATTTCTTGAACATATTCTATGTGCTTGGCACTGTGCCTGAGACCTCATAGGTGAACTATAGTGATAGACTAATGGCTAAAAGTTGTTTCATATTTTGATATTTTCTGTCATTTGGTTTTTTAAAAATGTTTACATTTTCAAAAACATTACTATCACCTGTATATAGGAACTTTGTTGCTGAAAATTAGTAGTGATTTCATAATTTTGTTTTGAGCTCCAGGCTCGAGAAGCTTTATTTAGGATTGTAGTGCATAAGGGATCATGGCTCAGATTTATAGAATCACTGGAATTTAAATACCATTTATTCCTATTTCCTCACTTTCAGAAGATGAACCAGAGTCCTAGAGAGATTTATTGATAAATATAGAGTTGGATTTTTATTAATTAATTTTTAAAATTCAAGTATAATTAACATACAGTGTTATATTAGTTTCAGGTGTATAGTATAGTGATTCAACACTTCCATACATTTCTCAGTGTTCATCAAGGTAAGTGTACTCTTGGGGCATCTGGCTGACTCGATCTCAGCTCAGGTATCTGATCTCAGGATCATGAGTTCAAGCCCTATGCTGGTCTCCATGCTGGGTGTGGAGCCGACTTAAAAAAAATGTACTCTTAATCTCCTTTACTTATTTCCCCCATCCCCTCACCCACCTCCCTTTTGGCAACCACCATTTTGTTTTGTATTTAAAAGTCTGGTTTTTTTTTGTTTGTTTGTCTCTTTTTTTCTTTGTTCATTTATTTTGTCTCTTAAATTCCACATATGAGTGAAATCATATGGTATTTGTCATTTGGAGACCTGTATTTCTAACTATAGTCTTATATCAGAATTTTTCATAAAAAATTAATTTGGGTTTTGTTATGATATTTAAGTATCTGATACTTGGCAAGTACGGAGATTAAAGATGATTTCGTAGATCAAAAGATTGAACAGCAGCTAATAGCAAAGAACTTATTCCTTCCAAGTACATTAGCTACTCTTAGTTCCACTCCAGATGAGATCTTGACATCTACCTGAGCTTGGATTTGCCCCGTATGTTCCTCCAGCATGCTTGGAGCTGTTGGATAAGTTTTTGTCTTAAGCCACAATCATTAAATAAGCATCCATGGAGCTTCATCTGTGAACCACAAAAGAAAAACCAGGCATGATTCCTACTCACGAGAGATGAATCCAGGTGAGACAGTGAATAACACACCTTTCAAATTATTATTATACAATGGCATAATGAAAGCCAGGTTGGATATTAGAGATAATAAATAAGGAGGACATATCTGAGTTGCTTCTGAGATCAGAATCTGGTTTGTATTCACTAAACACATGGCAGTTGCTGTCTTGGTTTACCCATTCAGACAACTTATCCTGTTGAGAAATGAAGATTGAAAAGATTAGTGGCTTCGTTTTATGCTGATACTTTGAAAGAGAGAGCATGGGCTGTGTGGCATAATAAAAATTGTGGATGGACATTTTTAAGACCAGTTAGAATGGCTGCCATTAGAGAATCCAAGAAAACGTCTGGCATTATCTTTACAACATACAAGTGATCTTTGCTCTGGTGCGTGCTTAGTTACAGCAAGAGTGGCCTATGAAGCTGGGGTTCTTCATGGACAGGGTTAAGGAGAAGAGTGCATGTCAGGAAGCTAAATCACATTTGGAGAGGAGATGTGTCAAGCAGGATTCTGAAGTTTACTGGTCACAATCCCAGACTTGGGATGAAAAAGTTACTCTTTTGCTCAGTGTTCAAGATGGGGGTTTGCCCCGCAAGAAAGAGTCAACTGCTGAGTTTACTTGAATGTACTTGGAAAGAGAAGAACTTAAACTAGCCATGAACAGGAGAAGAATGCCAGGTTTTCTGGAACCATCGCCAAAGCCCAACAATTTCTCAGAACTTTCAGAGGAGCCAGAGGGGCGTTTGCATCTCAATGGAAAAGTTCTGAAAGCTCTGGAAACTATTCCCAGTTTTAGCTTTTCATTAAAGGCAAAAACCATTGCTGTGAATAAGGGACAGAAGCACTTGTTAGCGATTTGTTAAGAGTTAAGAAAAGGGACCTCTGGGAAATTTTAATTGTTCAGTCCTTTGCCACAAAGCTGAGACAAAGGGGATCGAGTCATAATGGCAAATAGAAAAGGAAAGTACTCTTTGCTTTCATACAAAAGTACCCAGCGTCTGGAGCCCAATGTCTGGAGCCACTTTTCACTAGCCTGGCTCTGAAATAAAGACAGAACTTTCTAGGTTTAAAGAGATGTAGTAGAAACAGCATTGCAGTAACATAACGATTCCCCTCATAAGTACATAGTCATCATAAGTATTTAATCTCTCACACACTGCAAATACCTGGTTAGGTAGCTTGGAGATTAGAGTACTCATGAAAGACAATCTTCCAGAAAAAGAATAATACTATTTCCAGTGGCAATTTGGAAGGATCTTAAGTAGACTTATAGTAACAGTGGAAAGTAGAAAAACCCAGTGTAGCAAATCAAATGATTTTAGGTCTAATTCTACCGCAAGACTGAAGGCAGCACTTCAATAGAAATATAGTGCAAGCCACCTAGATAATTAAAATTTTCTAGTAGCTACATTAAAAAAGTAAAAACAAACAGGCAAACTTAATTATAATACTGTATTTTATTTAATCTGATATATGTAAAATATTATCACTTCAATATAAAATTGATATAAAAATTAGTAATAAAACACTTAACAATTTTTTCTTACTAAGTATTTGAATTTTGTGAGTATTTTGTAAGTATTCTATAGTTACTGGCTTTCTTTGGATGCTAAATTTTCATTAAAAATACTCGATTGGTGGGGCGCCTGGGTGGCTCAGTCGTTAAGCGTCTGCCTTCAGCTCAGGTCATGGTCCCAGGGTCCTGGGATCGAGCCCCGCATTAGGCTCCCTGACTGGCAGGAAGCCTGCTTCTCCCTCCCCCACTCCACCTGCTTGTGTTCCTTCTCTCGCTGTGTCTCTCTCTGTCAAATAAATAAAATCTTAAAAAAAAAAATACTCGATTGGTGTTCAGATGTCATAAAACTTACAGTCTTTTGAAAGAGGGGATTCACAGATATACTGTAACAGTGTCTAAGAACTGAATGGAGTGATGGTTTTTAATTTTAAAATTAAATAAAATTAATTAAAATTAAATAAAATTGAAAAATTTAAAATTAAATAAAATTGAAAATTCAATTTTTCAGATTTACTTGCTCCATTTCAGGTAATCAGTGGGCAACATGTGGTGAGGTGGCTACGGTATTAAACAGGGCAACTCTAAGAAGTTGCTGGACATTTTGTTTTGTTTTGTTATCTATTATGCTGTAATTTTTTTTTGTTTCAAATATGAGCTAATCAAGTGAGTTTTTGAAAGTGGCTGATTATACCTTTTTTATGTAGAGATATTTTGGGGGCAATGCAAATGTTGTAGGAGCTTTGACTTGTCTTTTGCTATAGGGGTTTGTTTCTCCTTTTAAGATTGTGTGCATATCTTGCTAGGATTTTTCAAAACACCGAGCAAGCTTGGCCTGTGGGGCACAAGGAGCCACTTGCTGGTGGGGTTCAGGGGTGGGGAGGAGGAGATGAGGAGATAAAGCAGGGTCCAAAGGAGGGGCATTTTCCCTCCATGTTCAGAAATGTGAACATTATCTTTCAGGTAATAGGACCACATATTTTCTGATTATTAAGCTGATGATTCTTTATTATAAAAAATTAACATTTAGATTAGTCTGCAAAGATAATAAAAACCATCCATAATTCCACCACCCAGAGATAACTACTGGTAACACTGAACATAGTTCTTTTTTGTCACATAAATTTATTCAAACAATGACTGCTTTCTAGAAGATTCTATAGCTCCTCAGGAGGTCCTCTCCTGATAGCTAGTAGGGAAACATTGCTCAATAATGAACAATATCTCAGTCTTAAAAGGACTTGCTTTCTGTTTCAGTATTCAATCTTTGCAGCGTTTAAGTTCCTATCAAGGCTCGTTTAAATAGTTCCTTTTGGTTGACCTAGACTCTGGAGTTCAATGCTCAGTCTTCCAGATTTCAGCTCCTTTCCCTTCCCTCCAAGGTGACAACTGAGTGTATTTAAAGCAAGTTGTGTGGCCTCCTGGAGGGCACCTGTGCTCTGGGACAGAGGGGCTGCTGTGATCTCCTCCTAACTGGTGTCTATAAGATGCCCTCTCCCTCCAGTCTCTTGACATGATGTACCGGTACCCACTGCTGGAGCCCCTGGCTCTTGCTAGTTATGTCTGTATCTCATAATGGTCTCTTCATCTCAAACCCTGCAGTCCCTGCATCCTCCCAGCACCTTTGTGGCCCCTCAATGGGCTCATGGAAACCTCTGGATTTCCTCTAGACATCACACAGGCCACAGGGTGGAGCACACAGACATGCTCCCTCAGACTCACCTGAGTACCTATCTTCCAGTGCTGCCTGACCTCATGGTCACTCACGCCTTGCTGGAAATTGCTACCAGGAGGGCATTTCTAGGAGCCCTATCGCCTTCTCCCGGTTTGCCCAGGTCACCATATCACCAGTCCTGTCCAGATGTTTCCAGGTCCAGATGACTTACTTCTGGCTTCTTTTACCTCTATTTCCCTTTGTTCCCTTGGGCAAGAAATGGTGGGCATCATTTCTCTACGTCAGAAGTTCTCAAAGTGTAACTCACAGATCTCTGGGGTCCCGGAGACATGTTCAGGGGGTCCATGAGATCAAAACAATTTTCATAAAAATATTGAGAAATGATTTCCCCCTTTCACTCTGACATTTGCACTGAAGATGCAAAAGCAATGTAGGTAAAACTGCTGGTTCCTTAGCTGGTCAAGGCAGGAGCTCTGCGCTCTACTAGGAATCATTGTATTTGTGACACCATACAGTAAACACACACGCACACTCACACGCACACCTCAAGAGACAGAGAAAAAATTCAAACAAAAATAACCTGCTAATTTCACTCAGGAAAGTCTTTGATAAAGCAAAAAAAAAAAAAAAAATTAAATCTCAAGTCGGTACTCTGTGTGGCTAGCTTCTAGGAAGTACAAATAAAGTACTTTCTGATTTATATTGAAATATAACAATTATTCTGAAAAAAAGCATGAATGTGACTGAACTAGCAGTTTTTTCCACGGAACACCAATTTTTACTTGAAAGAACAACTGATAAAGATATGATACTGTGATAAGCTGTGATAAACAGAGAAACTGTGATGAGTCAGACTTGAATTTTTGGCGGACATTTTTCTCAAAAACGAAGGAGGTGAGACTGTCATTTCATTACATTGAAAGTATTTGTTGCCAATAATAACATTTGAGCTTTCAACCAAAAAATAGAAGTTTGGAAGACTTGTATCAACCACCATGAACTTGACAGCTTCCCAATATTTACAGATTTTTCTGACTGAGATGTTGATGATGGTAACTGATGTGATTTTTGACATTATGTAATAAAATATGTCAACATTTGGAAGATCTACATAACTCAGTGAACTAATAATCTCCAAATGATCAAGATATGATGTTGAAAATAATGCATGGGTAAAAGATCCATTCAGAATTCAAGATAAATAAATGGACTCTAAGGTAACAGTATGAATGAATGTTCATGTATATGGTTTCAAATTCCATATTGCAGGTAACATTAAAAAAATATTAATTGTCAAGTTTTGGCATAGTATCAAAGAAGAATATCCACAACTACCTGAAAAGACTATTAAAATACTTCTTCTTTTTCCAACTCCATGTCTGTGTGAGGCTGGATTATTTTCCCCCTGTACTTTAACCAAAATAATATATCACAAGAGGTTGTATGTAGAAGTGGTTATAAGAATCCAGTTGCCTTTCATTAAGGCAAACATTAAATAGATTTGCAAAAATATAAATAATGCCACTCTCTTTGCTCATTCTTTTGGGGTTAGAAAATAAGGTTTTCATAAAAATATGTAATCTGTGTGGTAGGTTTATTACTATCTTAGGTGTATTAATAAATAAATATTTTAAAAATTTCTCAGCTTTAATTTCTAATATGGTATCTTACTTTGGGCTGCTATAACAATGTTATCACAGGCTGAGTGGCTTAAACAACAGGTATTTATTTCTCATAGTTCTGGAGAAGATCCAAGATCAAAATGGCAGTAGATTCTGGTGAGTCTGGGGAGGACTCTCTTCCTGCCATATAGATGGCCATCTTCTTGCCTCCTTACATGGCAGAATAAAAGTTCTCATGTCTTTTCCTATTTTTACATGAGCATTAAGCCCATTATGAGAGCCCTCCTCTCATGACCTAATCTAATTACCTCCCAAAGGCTCCACTTCCAAATACCATCACGTTGGGGATTAGGGCTTCAGCATATGGATTTGGGAGGGCACAAACATTCGGTCTGTGGCATATAATAACTATCAATAGATATAATCCACATAAGCAAATATCTATCAGTAGTTAAAATAGTAGAAATATTAGGGTCCTGGGGTGCCTGGGTGGCTCAGTCAGTTAAGCGTCTGCCTTCGGCTCAGGTCATGAACCCAGGGTCCTGGGATTGAACCCCGCATTGGGCTCTCTCCTCAGTGGGGAGCTTGCTTCTCCCTCTCCTCCTGCCTACCACTCTGCCTACTTGTGCTCAATCTCTCTCTCTGTCAAATAAATAAATAAAATCTTAAAGAAAATAAATTACTAGGGTCCTAAATAATTTTAAAGAGTTGTGAAGGGGTCAACCCCAGCCCCAACCAGGTAGCTGAAGCCTCAAGCTGACTACAGACAGGTCACTCCACAGTAATGCAAGAAAAGAAATCTTACTGTGTTTCAAAACATTATTCCAGTAATATACATATTATAAAGCATATGGTATTTAAAAACTGAAATCCTACTGAATATATTTATGTATAATTTGATTTGTCCCACTCAGTTGTCATGAGCATAATCTCATGTCAGGAAATACTCCCCTAAAGTGTAATTTGTGAAGGTTGTATTTATGGTGTCTCCTGCCATCAGCAAGGTTTAGTCAGGGGAATGGTGTTTATGTTCTTAGAAGGTAATTCAAATGACAATACTGAGAGAAGCTGTTAGAAATCCAGTGCAGGAGTCTCAGTGAAGTAGACACAGTGGCCCCAGATAAAGCACTGACTTTGGGATTGCATTGGGAAGGGAATGGTTGTACATTAGGGTGAACCACTGAATGAGAGGGAAAAGAGAGAGATAGGACCTCTCATGTATTTTTCTAGCATAGACATTGAAAGACCGTTATTAAAGCTATGTGGCAATGTTCAGTAGGTAATGGTGCATTTTCATTTTTTATTTTGAAATAGTCAGCATCTTAATAACTGTTTGCCATAAAATGTCGGGTCTACATTTAAATGCCTTCATTTGTATTTACACATGATTTCTTTCCACCAAGGATTTGAGGGTAGCTACAGTCATAAGCATTATAAAAATACTACTACTACTATGATTACTCCTCCTCCTCCTCCTCCTATTACTACTCCTACTACTACTATTATTACTACTACTACTACTATTCTTACTACTACTACTATTATTACTACTAATGCAGTAGGGAACCAGATTTCACAATTCAGCTTTATCCTGAATTTTACAATCTTGTAGCTATCATCCAGGAAAATTAAAAAACATGTCACAAAAGATTGAATTTTCTTGTCATTTTTCAATGTAAAGATGATTGTAGTTGTTTCATGTTCATAGTGCCAAAAATTTATAGTCTTAATCTTTTTTAATAAAAATTTTATAAAAGCTGTACTTGCTAGAAATGTCAGGAATAGATAGCTCAGGACAGGCATTTCAGGTGTTTATAATAAAACATTTTCAGAATTTTTCTCAATGATAATATTTCAATGATCTAAAACTAATTTTAACTTAAAAAATTTATTTGCCAGAAAAATGACCTCAGATTTTAAAATATTTAAAAATGTGTTTTTAGCTTTTAGGAGTATAATTATTTTATATGTAAGATGATCTAATGGTCATTGATAACAATCTTTAGTTTTACTATAAAATGCCATAGTAAAAAAATCGACTAGGGCATTTACTGTTTCATTCATTTGTTCATTCATTCATTCATTCACTCATTCACTCATTCATTCTTCACATGTTCAATGATTCCTAAGTTATATTTCAGACTCTGGGCTAAATATTTATTATACGAAAATATCTTTCTTTAAGGACCTTGCAAGGAATATGGAAATCAAACAAAATGAAACAACTAGTAAGGAATGCTGTAAATACTAAAACATAGGTATTTTGGTTTTCTTGGTATTTAATATTGTCCCAATCAAACTGGGATTTGAAAGAAGTAGAAATCATAGTTCTCACTTTAAGGGAGATTATTCTGGAGCTAGAATGAATTACTGTTCATTGGTATCTGGTACCCTCTTTGTGGAAGGCTTATGCTGCCCGCCTCCACCTTGTTGAACTCAGACTTGCAGTAATACCTTACTGTAGTTGTCTTTAACCTATCTCTGATAACTAGTGATGGTAAGCACTTTTTGGCCATTTTTAATTGGTTAGGTTGTTTTTGTATTATTAATAAAGAAAAGATACTAAGAGTTTTTATCTATCTTGAATACCAGTCATTTGTCTGATTGATGTTCTGTAAATATTTTCTTCTTCTTCTTCTTTTTTTAGTTTTATTTTATTATGTTATGTTAATCATCATACAACACATCATTAGTTTTTGATGTGGTGATCCATGATTCATTGTTTTTGTATAACACCCAGTGCTCCATGCAGTATGTGCCCTCCTTAATACCCATCACCAGGCTAACCCATCCCCCCACCCTCCTCCCCTCTAAAACCCTCAGTTTTCTCAGAGTCCATAGTCTCGCATGGTTCATCTCTCCCTCAGATTCCCCCCCCTTCATTTTTCCCTTCCTTCTCCTAATGTCCTCCATGCTATTC
>NC_138381.1:40737767-40766702 GCF_054177405.1 Leptonychotes weddellii | reverse complement strand
CTGGGTCATAGAGTAGCTCTATATTTAATTTTTTGAGGAACCTCCACACTATTTTCCAAAATGGCTGTACCAACTTGCATTCCCACCAACAGTGTAAGAGGGTTTCCCTTTCTCCACAAAATATTTCCTTCTAATTCCTGGCTTGCCTATTTATTTTCTTACCAGTGTCTTTGGATGAGAAGAATTTAAAAAAATTATGAAATCTACTTTATCTTTTTTTCTTTTGTGGCTATTTGCTTCCTATGAAATCTAAGAAACTTTTGCTTACCCTCAAGTCAGAAAGATATTCTCCTGTACTTCCATTAAGTGTTTTATGGTTTTAGCTTTTATGCCTAAGTTTATGATCCATCTCAAATTAATTTTTGTACGTAATTTGAGGTAGAAGCCACGGTTAATTTCTTTCCATGTGGATATCTAGTTCCTCTAGCAGCATTTGTTGAAAAGACTTTTCCCATTGGATTGTTCTGTTGAATTTCTTTGTAATCAAAAGATCATATAGGAGTGGGTCTATTTCATTGTGTTTCATTGATTTATCAAATCTATGCCACTACTTCATTGTCTTGATTATGTAGCTTTGTAAGTCATCAAATCAGAGAGTATATTTCCTTTAACTTCATTCTTTTAGATAGGTTAGGTCTTTTGCATTTTCATATAAATTTAAGAAACTGGGGCTCCTGGGTGGCTCAGTCGGTTAAGTGGCCGACTTGATTTTGGCTCAGGTCATGATCTCAGGGTCATGGGATTGAGCCCCATGTCAGGCTCTGTGCTCAGCAGGGAGTCTACTTCAGGATTCTCTCTCTCCTTCTCCCTCTGCCCCTTCCCCTGCTCATGTGTGTGCACTCTCTCTCTTGAATAAAAATAAATAAATCTTAAAAAAATAAATTTAAGAAACAGCTTTTTAGTTTTTGCAGAAAACCCAGTGGGATTTTGAGTGGGATTGGGTTGAATCAATAGCTCAATCTGGGAAGAATTGACCTATTTATTATATTGAGCCCTCCAATTTATAATCCTATATTTAAGTGTTTATTTCTTTTTTCAGCAAAATATTGTAGCTCTCAGTGTAAAATTTTTGCACATTTTTGTGAAATTTATTCTTTAGTTTCAGGGTTTGACATCATTATAAATGGAATTTAAAAAATTTCACTTTTCTAGTTGTTTGCTGCGAGCATTAAAACATACAATTGATTTTTATATATTAACCTTAAACCTTGCAAGGTTAAATTTACATACTAATTCTAGTAGTTGTTTTGCAAATACCTTGGGATTTTCTACATATATCATCATGTCATATGCAAAAAGAGACAGTTTTTATTCTTTCTTTATAATATTTAAGCCTTCTATTTTTTTTCTTGTCTTAGTGCAATAGCTAAGAACTCCAGTACAATGTTGAATAAAAGCAATGAAAATTAACATCTTTACCTGTTCTCCATCTTTGGAGAAAAGCATTTGATACCAGTTTGTGATAATAAGCTTCAGTTTCTAGTTTTCTGAGAATTTAAGAAAATCATATAAGTGTTGAATTTTATCAAATATATTTTCTGCATCCACTGAAATGATCACATGGTTTATCTCTTTCATTGTATTTTATTTTATTTTCTTAATATTATGAATTACATTAATTGAATTTTGAATGTTAAATCAATACATTACATTCCTTGGTTAAACCTTACTTGTTCATGGGCACCTAGGTGGCTCAGTCGGTTAAGCAACTGCCTTCAGCTCAGGTCATGATCCTGGGGTCCCGGGATCGAGTCCCGAATCGGGCTCCCTGCTCAGCAGGGAGTCTGCTTCTCCCTCTGACCCTCCCCCCTCTCATGTGCTCTCTCTCTCTCAAATAAATAAATAAAATCTTTAAAAAACAAAACAAAAAAAACCCTTACTTGTTCATGTGTAGTATCCATTTTATATAATGTTAGATTCAGACTTGCTAATCTCATAAAACAAGCTCTATTTTCTGAAACATTTTATGTAATAGTGGAAATTATTCTTCCCTTCAATGCTGATTGAATCTACTAGTAAAATCATTTTGGCCTTGAATTTCCTTTGTAGAGAAATTTTAAAAAAAATAATAAATTCTATTTATTCAATAAATGTAGGATTAGATTTTCTGTTTCATCTTATATCAATTTTAGTAAGTCATATTTTTTTTTTTTTAAAGATTTTATTTATTTGACAGAGAGAGAGACAACCAGAGAGGGAACACAAGCAGGGGGAGTGGGAGAGGGAGAAGCAGGCTTCCCGCAGAGCAGGGAGCCAGAAGTGGGGCTTGATCCTAGGACCCTGCGATCATGACCTGAGCCAAAGGCAGACGCTTAATGAAGGAGCAACCCAGATGCCCTGTAAATTGTATTTTTAAAGGAATTTGTCTGCTTTATCTAAGTTCTCACTTTTTTGGCATAAAGTTGTTCATAATATTCTCCTATCATCCCTTACTTATTCCAATAGGATCTTTTATTCCTAATGATGGTAATTTGTGCTTTCTCTCTTTTTATTGATTAATCTAGCAAAAGACTTACCAATTTTGTTGATCTTTTCAAAGAACGAAGTTTTGACTCTATTTTCTCTATTGTCTCTCTTCCATTTTACTGGTCTTTGGTCTTGTATTAATGATTTCTTTCCTTCAACTTCTTTTGGATTTATTTTGCTCTTTTTCTAGCTTTTTTAAAAAAAGATTTTATTTATTTATTTGTCAGAGAGAGTGAGCATAAGCAGGGGTAGCAGCTTTTTCTAGCCTTTTAAGTGGAATTTTATGTCATCAGTTTTAGACATTTTATATTTTCTGATAAAATCATTTAAGGAGGAATTTAAGCATTGCCTTAACTGCATCCAACAAACTTGGATATATTGCATCTTTATTATCATTCAGTATGTAATATTTTCACATTTCTTTTGTAATTTCTTCTTTGACCCATAGATTATTTAGAAGTGTGTTGCTTTATTTCTAAATATATGGGGTTTCTTTAGATATCTATTGTTACTGATTTCCAATTTATTTGCTTTGTGGTCAGGGAATATGCTCTGGTTTTAATCTTTTAAAATGTATTGAAACTTGTTTTATAGTTTAGTATATAGCTTATTTTTGTGAGGATTTTTATGTCTATGTTTATGAGAAACATTGGTCTGTAGTTTTTCTTCCTTTTGATGTTTTTATCTGCTTTTGGTAATACTACCTCATAGAGTGAGTTTGGAATCTTTCCTTCTGGTTTCTGGAAGAGATCATGGAGAACTGTATCATTTCTTCCTTAAATCTTTCATAGAATTCACCAGTAAAATATCTGCATCTGATGCTTTCTTTTTGAAATATTATTTTTTAAAGATTTTATTTATTTATTTGAGAGAGAGAGAGACCGAGAATGAGCAGGGGGGAGGGACAAAAGGAGAGAGAGAGAGAGAGGAAGAAGCAAACTCCCTGCTGAGCAGGAAGCCTGACTCGGGCTTGATCCCAGGACCCCAGGATTGTGACCTGAGCTGAAGGCAGATGTTTAACCGACTGAGCCACCCAGGTGCCCCTCTTTTTGAGATTATTAATTACTGATTCAATTTTTTAAATAGATATGGGGCTATTCAGGTATTTATTTCTCCTTGTGTGAGTTTTGGTAGTTCGTGTATTTCCAAAAAATTGGTCCATTTCATCTAAGTTATCAAGTTTTGAGGCACAGAGTTGTTTGTGGTATTTTTTTTATTATCCTTTTAGCATCTGTGGGATTAATAGTAATGATCCTTCCTTCATTTATGATAGTAGTAATTTAAAATTAGCAATCTAAATATAGGTCATTTCTTGCTCACTGCAAATTTTCTGGATTTAACATTTCTCCTTTTTTTAGTCTATAAAAGATTTATATGCCAAGCAAAGCTAACCTTCCCAATTTGTCTTTTGGATATGCATCTTCTGCCTCCTCATAAACTTTCCTCCATTAATCCTTCTTTTTCCTCCCATGTCTTCAACTTCTTCATTTTTGCTGATTGTATCTCCTTACATATATACACACTTGTCTCTTTCATCCTAAAATAAAACCAAACCCTGTAGCTACCATCCTACATGTCCCCTTTTATAACCAAAATTCTTAGAAGAATTTGGTCTGTATTATACTAAGTTCCTCATCCTTCATTTCACTCTTTAATGAGCTCAGTCTGATTCTCACAGGCCACACGCTCAGGTGTGTACAAGTTACACTTTCTTTGGTTTTCTGTAACATAACTTACCTGCTTATTCACTGATTCTGTGCAAACTCAGTCATTCTGGGGTTTCTCAGTATCTCATAGGTAATCGCTGCCAATTTTAGGATTCATCCTTTCCTACCTTTCTTTCCAAGGTGACCTTTAAGTTCTGGACAGCAGAAACAGACTCACAGCCTCTAGAAGGAAGTGCCTGCGTCAGGGACTTCCTCTGGCTGGTGTTACCACCTCTCAGTCCTCGACAGCTGCACCATTTCTGGTTGCTGATACCTGTCATTCTGGCATCTTCTGAGATGAATGCTATTACATCATAGTGTCTCTGTGTTTTTGTCCACATGCTGGGAGTTGTCCTCACCCCTGTGAACCGTTTAGGTTAGGTGCCTGCTTGTTGCTTTTCCTTGTTCCTCTGGGGGACAGAGGGCACAGGGGACTGTGACAGCTTTCACGCTGTTCCCTAGAGACTGGGAACCCGTCTCAGGCTCTCTCTCCCAAATCTGCCTGCTCACCTACCATTTTGGCTCTTTTGTAACTCCAGCAATTTCTTAATAATTGTTTAAGAAAGTACATAGATAAGGGGGGCATTGTTGCTATTAAAACTGCTTGCCAACTTCTTTATGGAGCTGGCGTGAGATTAAATCATTTGGATTGTTCTTTGATAAAAGACATTCCCCAGTGATTGCAGAATATCAGAAAGGAATGTTTTCTTTTAATCACAACAACTGTACTTTCTCTATGATAAAGTAAGCCACAGATCTTAAGATCAGAGTCCCTTATTTTATGGTTTCATTTTTGCAAACCTCTTACCATTGGCATTTTAAAAAACTTTTTAGAGCTGAAAGGAAATTTAGGGATAACTAAATCTCCCTTCTGACTTTCCAGAGAAGAAAACTGAGGTCCTGTGGAGGAAATGACTTGCCCTAAATTAGACAGAGGTTAGATTTGGCCAGGTCTCCCATTTTTCAGTCTTTCTAATTCATTGCGGTCCTCTCTCTCCACAGACAACTGCCAAATAAATCTACCTGGAGCACTACTTTGAACTTGTCATTCTCCTATTTAAAAACTCCCAGTGCCCCTTTATGGACTGCTAAATAAAGCACCAACTCCTAAACCCAGCAACAGTTCCCTAATCTATCCCCTCAACCTACCTTTCTTCTCCCCTCGATCCCACTCACGCACCAGCTAATCTGGAATATTCTCTGTTACCAGAAACCACTCTGTGCTTCCTTTTAAACACATCATTGCCTATACTGTTTGCTTTTTGCCTTGAAAGATCTTCTTTTCCTATTCCTCCACTCTAGTAGGAGCCCAGTTTAAGCTTTAAAATTCAGCTTGAATGCCACTCCTTTAATACATTATTTCTGAGTTTCTCCACTCATGGGTGTGATTTCTCATTCCTTCAAATCATAAAAAGTTCTTTAATGTTTATCATTTAATGTATTTAATAATAAATTAATAATAAATTAATAAATTTAATATATTAAATTTATCATATTCTGAGTTTTAAAAAATTTGCATTTCTCTTCTGAATTATGTGATCTTTTGTACAGAATCTTATTCATATGCCTATCTCCTACAGAGTTTGCATGTACAGAGGGGGAGCTAAACAAATATTTTAAAATTAAATTAAATATAATGGGAAGATATAAAAAATAAATCAGCACAAACAGAGCTAAAATAATATAAATTACACTTAAGAGAATTAAGTAGCTTTATTTTCTCTGAGTTTGTCCCACTAATTATTCAGAAAAAAAGAGATGATTCACTTATTGAAAGAGCATCTTAAATTCAATTTTAGCTTGCAATTTCAGGGAATATGAAAAGGCTTTCATATATTCCTATGAAAAATGAAAGACTGTTGTTACCTTTTATAGAATTATTTCAGTTTGGTCTGACTTATAGATAAGAGAACAGACTAGACATCTAGGGTTGCCTTTGTTAGCTTCTCTAACTCCTGAGCCAAAAGTAGGTGTAGCTCCATGATGAAGGTCATCAGCTTCTCATGAGGTGACTTGCATCAGCAAAGTTGAAGGCTCGGAGGCCATGAGAGATAGGTGCAGGTTACACTCTGTCCTGATCTTCTCCACTTCATGTCTTTCTTTCCTGACTGCCTACTTTGCTCACTTCAGGACACTCCAGACACAGAAGCCACAACCCTACAGAGACTGTTTAACCAGTTTCCAAATAGCATAAGGTCAAATCCCTACAATAAATCTCTTATTGTGTTGTGTAACACTCCTCATGGTCTGCTTGTTGATCAGACTCTGACTGCTACAAAATTTGGTACTGAGGAACAAAAACAGAACCTTAAGGTTGGGTTCTCTAAATTATCTGGAATTGGTTCTTTTAAATCAATTAGATTTAAAAGCATTAATGACACTGTTTACAGTCATAAGAGGAACACTGGTAGCTCCTCACATCCAGTGGCAAACATTTAATTAAGTTTTCCTCTGTAATAAAGTGCTCATAGAAGGTATGGCTTTAGGTGATCAAGTATTTGCTACCATATTAGTGGGATTAAGGAATATAATAGGATTGGTTGGTTGCTTCTAAATAGGTGGAGAGCTTGGGGAAAGAAAATGATAAACTCAGTGCTTTAAATTTTCAGTACAAAATCTACATAAGGAAACTGAAAGTCTCTATGAGTGCCCCTCATCCTCCAAACCCTTATAATCTGTAGGTGCAGGACTGAAGTTTCTGAAATCAAACCCAAATTCTAATCCTGTAGGTAGCTGGGTTACAATATAAAATGAATTCCCAGTTTCACTGGATCTCTTGGTTAAATAAAGTACTGACTGAGAAAGAGAGGGATTCTAACAATTGGAATGGAAAAATATGGGCATATTCTCATAAAGTTGGGGATCTTGAATCCTTCAGTTCTGCTGACACTACTCTGCTGGTACATGCAGCCCTTGTCTTCCCACCTGAGAATTTTTTTTTCAATTTATAACTCTAGATATTTGGGGAACAAGTGTGGAAATGGATCATAGGGTGTAGGATCAGGGTGAAAGGAATATAAAGTTAGACCCAGCTGAAACAGTTCAACAGTGGATGACTGGAAGTAGTAATGAGAAGATCACTGCTCCTTCCATAATGGAAGTGATCCTATGCAATCAATCAGTCATCAGGTGGCTGGATGATGCTGCCGGGGACTGATATGATGTCGTATTAGCATCAGGAGTCAGTTGGGAGTGGACTAGGATAGTGTTTTTTTACTGTTGGCAGGTTTGGTACTCAGTGGCTCTAGCTAGATCTGCTGTGGTGAATGGATGTACATGTTTCTGAGACTCTGTATAACATATAACTTCCATTTTTGCCACTATGGCTGCTGGTTTCATAAGCCAATTGAGCCCTTTATTCATAAGCCAGGTTAGCAGCTCCTGCTGCCCGCATCAGATTTTCACCTTCCACTTCTCTGATTTGTGACTCCCCTAGGTCATCTGCATCAAGGAAGATGAGACTTCCAGGTGACAAGAGACTGACACAGGTACATGTTTGTCCGGGGTTATAGCTCACCCTGCTGGGTTCCAGTTTGTCCTGCTCTCACACACTCCACATGCATTTATCTTTCCCAAATGCTTGTCCTGTCTAGCACCACACACATAAACATCAGCCATGCACAAACTCTTTAACAGTTTCACACAGTTGTATGAAGTGAAATCCTTATTTAAAAATCCCTCATTTTATTCCACTCTTAAGGGTTCTTCTTTTATGATCAAACTCTAACTGATAAAGTCCAGGGGATCCGTCCCAGGGAGCAAGAGTCAGAGACAAGAAGAGTGAAGCAGAGAAGGAAAGAGAACAGATTTAAGAATTCATTGCCTAGCTGACTGCCATTAAATGTGATTCATAGCCTGGTACTGAGGGACTATCCCAGCCTCTGGGGGACAAAAACAAAACAAAACAAAACAAAACAAAAAAAACAACAACCCAGCATCTCAAGAAAGAGAAGAATTTATCTGCCAGTTCTTGTTTTTCACCGGTCAGAAGTTCACCCAATGGGGTGTTAAAGCTCCCGTAAGCTGTTAATAGGAAAGTCCTAGGGACAGACAGAAGAGACCATGAGTGCACTCCTAAGGTAAGGTGCTGTCCGCGTGAGCCTATGTGAAGTTAGTTGGAGCCCATGCAAAGCTGGTTGCTTCCGTGGTAGTTGAACTAGAAGGTGGGTGAAGCTGCGAAGGTCTGAAGTGGTGTCTGTGAGGTTTCTGATACTGTCCACCCCTTGTACCACTCAGACCCACTTCTGCCTACCATTATCTCCTCCCACACTATAATATGAGCCTCCACTTCTGTGAAAACAAGTTACCCTCACTTTCTTCCCAAGTGGGAAATTATAAGTCCAATCGAGTAACCTTTCCCTCAAAACCAAAATTTCTAAAAGAATAAAATAAGAAGTTTCCCTCTTGCTGCAGCTTCTCTCAAGATCATAATAGATATTCACCACCGGCCACCTCCATCGCCCATTCCAAATTTTCTCATCCTAAGCTGGCACTTTTGCTTGTTTGGAGTCCTTGTCTCGTATTACTCTTCAGGGATCTGAAACATTTAGTTGCTTTCTGCTTATTGGACTGTGGTTCCTCACAGTTAATTTACTGTTCTCACTGAGAATGAAAGCACCAAGAGACATTCAAGGAATCCACTGAGTTCTAGACTTCTGTCTTCCTGCCCTCAACGGGTTGTAATATCTCTAGTTTCTTATGGAGATCAGAGTCAAGACCCCTGGCCAATGACTTTTTTCTTCGCCTTTTCCCCCAATGGCTTGAGGAGTTCAAAGTGTTCAGAAAGTTAATGGGAATTTATTGTTTTTCCTAGTTGAAAATTTCCCCTCCTGGAATCTGGAAATCCAGCCTAGCAGAGTCTGTTTCCAGGGATTGGAAGCACAAATTCTGCAAGACATTCACTGGGAGTAATGGCGAGGGCAAACAATCCTTCTTCCACCATGTATTCGAGAGCCTTGTATTCCAGTTATTGGGACACTGCCATTCGGTGTATGTGCTACATCTTGAAGGTCAGTGCCCCAACCCAGAAATGTGTGCATTAGCTGAGTCTCTCACAGGCCACTCCATCTTTTGCTGGTTATTTCTGGGTAAAACAATACATGGTCAGTCTAGTGGATTCCATGGTTGTGTACACATTGTCATACTTCATTTGCCATAAAATGAGCCCCCTGGAGGGGAAGCAGTGTTTGGTGGGACACATGTCACTAGATCAGTTTTTTTGGGTGCCCTGGATAGTGATGCTGATGATGGTGCTAAAGGCAAACCAACCTTTGGAGTAGATATAGACTCCAGTAGGACAAACTACTGCTCTCTCCATTGGAAGAGGTCCAATGCAACCATCTGATGCCAAGTAGCTGTCTGATCTCTGCTGCAAACATATAGGGCATTCAGTAGAAGAAATAGCTAGATCTGTTTTGGTCACGGGGAGTCATGTTATTGGACCCAGGCATTGCCTTCATTCCTGCCACCATTGTCACTGTGCTAGTGGGCCCACTGTATCTGCACTGAGGAGGTAGAGCCAAGAGGCAAACTGATGGCCATCCTGCTGATGTGATTGTTGAGAAGCTCCCTTGGGGTGGATAACCTGAGTCACAAAGATCTGCACACACTCTTTGTGCCCACTTCCATAAGTCCATCCATCCACATACCTCCTCCACACATCTCATTTTCCTTGACTTTCAATCTCATTTTTAATAGGATTTTTTGTGAACAAAGCCAAACCATTGCTTTCTACTCAGGGACCCTTGCATATCTACCTCTCAGGCTATTCCTTCCACATAAAGTGAAAGAACAAATGTATTTTCTTGCAGCTTTGCCATCTGTGAGAAATTCCCTTTACCACTGTCCTTTAGAACCACTCCAGAGGGGCTGTCAGGGAGCCATAGTACATTTTTGTCTAAAACCACATCTCACATTAACCCATCTGTGACTCAGGCCCAGGTTATTTTCTCCTTCCTCAGTTGCTCAGAAAGAACCCATCCTCAGACCATAGGTGTGAGCTGATGAAGAGGCCTCTATGCAATTGAGGCAGGTGACATGGGAATATGGGCCACTTATTCCTCACCTATTTATGTGATTTACTCACACCTTCTAGAACTGCCAGCCCTGAGCCTAAATGTAACATTTCTGTTGTATAATGGATGGCTGTTGTGCACATCTGACCTTATAACTTTGTGCATCTGATAACACTCCATTCTTAACAGGAAGGCCCAGCAGTTACAGAGGCACTTGCTCTCCCATGGTCAAGTAGAGTTTCTATTAGGTGCCAATAACTGTTTCTCAAGTGGAGACTACTCTTATACTGCTGAAGGCATGTCTTTGCTCCAGAACCCAAGAAGTATGTGTTGCAGCAATCCTGTTGGGACTTGTCAGTAATTTACACAGCATCTTTATCTATCACAGGAACATCTCGTACCATCAGACATGCTGGGTCATATGGCCAGGGGGCAGAGCAACTTGTACCCTAGCCTAGGTTTGCTTCAGAGTCCTCTTTTGACCTGAGCCCCAGTTAAACTGGCAGTCTTCTGAGTGGCTCCCAACATGAGTTAGACAAGTATTCCCAACTACAGTATTTGCTGCCTCCAAAATCCAAAGAAGCCCTCTAAGAACGAAGAGTGTTTCTTGGAGGTACAACTTGTCATTTAGCATAAAGGGAATGCCCCACATTCCCCAGACTGCCATACCCCTAAAATCTTCACTGATGTAACAGACTTCTAAATTTTCATGGGGTTTAACTCTCACTTTGTTGCACACAGGCATCTTCCTAGGGCATCAGGGGAACTTTCATGTTCTACAGGGCCATCTGACCTGATGTTATCAGTTTAGTGAGTGAATGTGATGATTTGCAGAATGTCAAGATAGTCAAGGTCCCCTATGGACCAAATTACAACAAAAGGCAACAGAATTAACATAGCCCTGGAGCAAGACAGTGTATATTCTATCTCTTCTGTGTTAGGGTGATCTGTGTTTGATCTTTTCTGTTGGAGGAGAAGAATGTTTTCAGTAGATCAAAATCCACAAACTAGATGTCAGAAACTATGTTATTTTGTTGCAGCAAAGACACCAAGTATGGTCAGCTATCACTTGGTTCAGATTACAGTAGCCCTTGAATAGGGATGTGATGAAAAGGATCACCCTTGTATCCTTTAAGTCTTTGAAGACTAATCTAAAACTACTACCAGGATGTGGTATTGCTTCTGAGTTAGCCTCTTGGCCAGGATAGGAAGCAATTTCAGGGGATTCTGCTTGTCTTTTCCTATCATGATGGCTCTTATTCCACAGCTAAGTGGACCAATGTGAGAATTATGCCACTTCTAAGTATATCTATTCTGATTACAAACTCTGAGACAGTGTAGGTCTGTGAACCCACTGGACTCACTAAAAAACAGACACAGGTTGGAATTTCACTTACCATCAGGTCTCCATATGCCTTCACTGTAGCTGGAGGACACAATGGTCTTTTGCAACCCAAGATGTCAATATCAGTTCAGACTATATCTTGCAGACCTAGAAAAGTTTGGGTATTTCCCTCAATGTGCAGTTACCCTAACACAGAGGGTAAGTCCTTTTTAAAAAAGATTGGTGAATATCTACCATATATTTTTGTAGTAGTTTTGCAAGTTTTTCCTCAAGGAAATATGATCTTCTTTACAACCAAGGGGCTCTGTCTATAAACCAACATAAGTTTAGAAACTATGAGCACCCACGATTTTCCACCGAGGCAATTTTCACCATTTGTTCTTTTGTTCTCAAATGTTTGATTACACAAACTGAGCAACATCTGGATCAGTTGTCCAGATAGCTCACCTCTAGATACAAATGACCTATTAACCATTGCCACAGATCCTGCAGACCACACCCCCTGACAACCACTCCAGCCTTTTTGCCCATCATGTAATCATATCTACCTTATCTCAGAAAGCCAAGTACATATATGGCTTGTATCATTCTGAAAACCCACTTTTGGTCAACATAGAGGTCACCTTTTAATTCTCCCCAGTCTTTTCTGCTATAGAACAAATGATAGAAGGCCTTGCCTTCTGTCACCTGTAATGCGGTCTTTAAGAATTTAGTTATAAAGTAACTTCTTTGTAATCCTTTTCAGTCTGGCAGGTGCCAATGTCTTATGACAGAGGAAGACTGAAACTCAGAGCTTTGTCCATTCAGTTGGTCAACATGAGTTTTCTGAGTGTTGACTACATGCTTGGTGATGAAGAAAAAGTGAGAAATGTGACAGAGACTTTTTCTGACCCAAAGAATCTTCTCATTTTCCAGGGAGAACATGTAGCTTTGGAAAAGTAACTACAAATGACTGAACTTGACCTGGGAGTCAGGAAAGTCTTTTCTGAAGACTGATGAGATCTTAGATTGGCCCCTAGTGTTCGGGCACAGGGAGTTGCCTTCAGAGAGGCTCCAAGGCAGGGAAAAGTGTGGCTTATCTGAAGAGATAAAAGTTCATCCTGGTGAGGGTGTAGAGCTAATGGAAAGAAAGGGGCAGAAGATGAATGAAATCACGGATTTTTAGTTTATTTATTTGTTTCTATATTGTAGTTGTCAAGCCCACTATTTTATTTTATTTTATTTATTTTTTATTTTTTAAAGATTTTTTATTTATTTATTTATTTGAGACAGAGAGAATGAGAGACAGAGAGCATGAGAGGGAGGAGGGTCAGAGGGAGAAGCAGACTCCCTGCCGAGCAGGGAGCCCGATGCGGGACTCGATCCAGGGACTCCAGGATCATGACCTGAGCCGAAGGCAGTCGCTTAACCAACTGAGCCACCCAGGCGCCCAAGCCCACTATTTTAAACCATTATCTCATTAAAACGAATCAACACTTGAAAGCTTGAAATTCAATTAGATGTACATTCATTGAGCAAGACATGGTTACTTTGAATCTAACAGAAAAGTTAAGACATATTTTCATAACGTTGTTAAGTCAGAATGTGCCTTAAGGGAAAGGTACAGCGCTATGTGAACATAGGAGTAGGTGCGTGGGATTTGTTCTTGCCTTCTTTTCTTCAAGAGATATTTACTGAGTACCTTGTCTGGGGTTACAAAGATGAACAAGATAAATTCAGTCTACTGGAGGAGCCAGATGCATACATAAATAATTAGAATGCTATATGTGCAAAGATAGAGATACGCACAGGCTGTAATGGGATAATAAAAATAATTTATTGAGTGCTTATTGAACACTTTACACACATTTTTCCATTTATTTCTCACAATAATCTTATGAGGTAGGTATTGCTATCCTCATTTTTTGAGATGAGAGAACTAGGACTCAGAAAAGTTAAATAAACTGAAAAGGACCCAAAGTTTGAAAGTTGAAGACATGAAATTCAAATCCAGTTCTTTCTGATGACCAGCCCCAGGCTCTTAACAACCATAATATACTGTCTTAGTAACACATGGGTGCTCAGAGCAGGGGGTCTTATCCAAGCCAAAGAAGAAGTGAGGAATGCGTCCTTGAGCTGAGTGTAGTGATTAAAAGCTATGGTGGGGGGCGGTGATGGGCATAGGTGGGTGTTCAACAAATGGAACAATGTGAGTGAGTAAAGGCCTGGGAGACAGGAAACCACTCAATATCGTGGGACCATGGCCATTCTAGGTTGTTGGAGAGTAAGCAGGGAGGCAGAAATTGGCAGCAAACATGACTGGAGAAGGATTGGATTATGGAGGACATTGCATGTGTGTTAGAAAACAGAATTGGTGGAGGAAAGCCACTAAGGAGCTTTGCATGGAGAAATGCCAGGCTTGGATTTACATTGCAGAGGGATTACAATGGCAGTGGTATGGGGTATGGTGTGGAAGGAACGAGATGGGAGAACAGAGGAGGGTTTGAATTAGGATAGTAGCAGAATGGATGGGAGGAGAGGAGAAGCTTGAGAAAAATGAAGGTGGTGGAGTTAGTGGGCTTTCCTTTGGCTGTGGGGAGTCAGCACAGGGAGAGTCTGGTTTAGCTCCTTGGTTCCTGATGTGGGAGACAGAGTAGATGGATGGTGATGTCATTAAGTAAATAACATTTGGATTAAACAATGAGTTCAACTTTAGTCACAGTGAGTTGGAAGTGCCAATGGATTATCCAGGTGAAGAAGTCCATTAGGAAGTTGCAAATCTAAGTCAAAGTCCACAACAGACATGTAGGCTGGAGAAAGAGATTTGGGACCATTAGCCTATGGGTGGAGTTAAGGCAAGAAGAGTGGGAGAGATTCTCAGGCAGAGTGGATGAAGCAAGCTGAGTGAAGGATGGTTATGGGAGAGCGGGAAGTAGGGGTGAGGTGGGTGAGGGGCAGGTTGGAGGGGGCATGTGAGGAGGTTGTTAAGGAGAGGAGAAATGGACACTTCAGGCAGTGTGAAATAGAATAAAATAGGGGGAAAGGTAAGAATATTTTCAAAGAATGTAATAGATTTTTTGGGGGGGGGTGCTGGATAATAATGGGTTTGATGTAGTTATTTGGTGATATTGGGTAAAGGTTATATTGTTGTGGTCCTTGAATCCAGCAATGAGAACCTGGGAGCAGAATGATGCTGTAGGAAGTTTATTTTCAACATGTGCAGAGTGGATTAAAGGGAGGAGTTATACATACAATGGAATATTATTCAGCCTTAGAAAGGAAGAAAATTCTGACACCTGCTACAACACGGATGAAGTCTGAGGACATGATGTTAAGTGAAATAAGCTAGTCACAGAAGGACAAACGCTGTATGATTCCACTTCTGTGAGGGACCTAGAGTTGTCAAATATATAGAGACAGAAAGGAGAACAGGGGCTGCCAGGGGCTGGGGGGAGGAGGACAGGGAGTTATGATCGCAGGGGTCCAGAGTTTTGGTTCTGCAAGATGAAAAGAGCCCTGGAGATGGATAGTGGTGATGGCTGCGGAACCACGTGAATGGACTTCATGCCGCTAAAAATGGTGAAGATGTTAAATTTTATGTTACGTGTCTTTTACCACAATTACAAACTTAAAAAGAAAAAAAAAGAAAGAAAAGAAAATAAAAAGGGGGGTAGTGATGAGGGGCAGGGCTGCGTTTTGGAAGCTATTTCTGAGCCCAGGTGAGTGCTAAGGGGCTAGAACAGGGTAGGGACCTGTGGACTGTTAGCGGAACTGTATGAAAGGGCTGTGTTTGCACGTCAGAGAGGGTCAAATGTTGGCAATGTCATATGGTTCAACCTAATAGAAAGGCAAGGGAGACACAAATTCTTTCATGAAGTCCAAGGAAATGTACATTCTTCCCATTTAAGTTAAATTGCAAAATATTTCCTGGGGCACTTGCTTTCAAACTAATAACCCAATAGCAAATATTTTCCACTTTCAATCATCTTAGGTCAGTTTGAAAACAGCTTTTTTATTTTTTATTGGAGAAACCCATACTGTCTTCACTTTGTTCAGCATGAAGTTGAGTTGCCAAAATTGCCTTCAGTCCACATTTGTTTTTTGTGTTTCAAAGAGGAAAGTTTCCATTTCCTCATTTCATCCTGAAAGCCTTCAAAAAAGTTTGGGCAGTGACCAGTGCTGTTCCCATAACTCACTTCATCGTTTCAGCTTTACTTCTTCAGTTGGCAGGCCTCAGATGCCAAGTTTCAGCTTCGGCACTGGTCAAAACCCCACGGAGGGCTTTGGTACCAACAGCCGTGGACCCTTCTCTGAGCCCAGAGCCGTTAGCTTTTTAACAAAGTAACAGAATGAAGGGAGCAGGCTTTATTAATACCCATAATCCACCAGGATTAAAAAAAATCACACATACACAGAAGCTGTGCTCAAACCTTGTTGTATATGAGACTCATCCCAGGAGATTGTTAAAAAAGAAAATTCCTAGGATGCCTGGGTGGCTCAGTCGGTGAAGCGTCTGCCTTTGGCTCAGGTCATGATCCCGGGGTCCTGGTATCAAGCCCCACATTGGGCTCCCTGCCCAGCAGGGAGCCTGCTTCTCCCTCTGCTTCTGCCTCTCCCCCTGCTTGTGCTCTCTCTATCTCTGACAAATAAATAAATTAATTAATTAAAAAAAAAAGAAAATTCCTGAGTGGGTTTCACAGAAATTCTGATTCAACACATGTTGGGTGGGGTACAGGAGTCTTTTTTTTTTTTTTTAAAGATTTTTTAATTTATTCATTTGAGACACAGAGATAGAGAGAGAGCATGAGCAGGGGGAGAAGCAGAGGGAGAGGGAGAAGCAGTCTCCCCGCTGAGCCAGGAGCCTGATGTGGGGCTCGATCCCAGGACCCTGGGATCACGACCTGAGCCGAAGGCATACGCTTAACCATCTGAGCCACCCAGGCACCCCCAGGAGTCTGTTTTTAACGAAGATGTGGATAACTCTGATACATGGTGGTGGCCCATGCACTATTTTCTGAGCACTTGATAAACGAAATCAGGGTTTATTTTTGCCTAATGATAATTACAGTCATCCCAATAATATTGTCACTTTAAAGTTGGTAGTCACACTGGCGCTCTGAGTACATTTTAGGTCATTATATTTTTGAAGAACATTTTTCTGAAGTTTAAGACTATCTTAAGGAAATGAATGGATAAAAGGAGGTACGACATGGTTTGCCCCAGGTTTTCTGGCCCTTAGGGTCAAGAGGCATGGTGATCACTTTCCATGGCTGGGTTTCCGTTTTCTCCAGCTCTCCAAGTGTTCACGTGCAAGAAGGAGGAGGTCAGAGCCCTAAGAAGCAAAGATACTTGAATGTCACTGGGGTGGCGAAAGTCACCCAGGATCATAGCAGGAATGGGGTAAAGAGGCGTGTTATGAGCCAGATGGGGGAAATCCTCAGGGAAAGTTGAGAAATAGGTAATTTTCGAAGTTGAGGAAGGGTGGGTACACCTTTAAAACACGAAGTGTTTTTGAAGAAAGGTTATGGAATGGCAGTCTGGATGCACTTTTTGTCCTAGACACTGAGCTTCCCAGGGCATGGGAGAATGACTCATCTCTGCTGAAGGGGATGGGAAGGAATGTTGTTGCCAAGGGCACCCAGTGGCTAAGACAGAAGGATGCCAATGGAAGGTCCTGGATTTCTCCCAACATCTTTGTTGTTGGTCAGAAGAGATTTTCTCAAATAAGGAAATATTGTTTGGCGATTCCACTGGGTATAAGACCAAGGCACAAGCAGCATTTTGAATGAGGATAAGGAAACCTGGACTGCATAACACAAACGTGGTCAAAGAAAATGTCCAGGAATTGCTTTTCCTTTGGGAGCATGGTAGAGGTAAGAACACACACTTCAAAGCAGGGATGAAAAGGTGGGGCACTTAGGGACTAGCCAGGTAAGGTAAATGAGTGTGGATCCCTAGAGTGTGACAAAATCACAAATGCACAACTAACTACAGTTCTGTACCTACACTGTTAGCCACGTTTAACACGAACTGCAGGGGATCTCCAGCTTCTCTGAAGGGGCTGAACTTGACGCTGCCCGATTGTGTTCAGGTGAGCACGTATGATGCAGGGTAACAGAAATTCCCTACTGTTGATAAAAGAGTTCCAATTTTAAAATGTTGACAACTAATTCAAATATTAAGTAAAATGCACTGTAGGCCAAACCAAATGTATCTGTGGCTGGATCTGGCCCGTAGGCTGCTCCGTGTGGTCTCAGCTTTGCAGCCAGAGAGACCCTGGCAGGAAGCTGACTCCGCGGCTAGTTAGGAAACCTCTCTGACCCTCAGTCTTCTCACTCATAAAATGACGGGTGGAATAATATCGAACTTCCGCTTTTGGGGGGGAAGGATTAGACCTACTCTTCATGTCATTAAATGAATGTATGTAAAGTAATTTTCCAGTGTCTGTTCCCTGCTCAGTAAATGGCTTTCAGATTGACCAGAATCATGCCTTTTTTCAACATTTCCACCCAAACCTAATAAACAAATATGTAATCTTAGAAATGTGAAGGATTACTGTGTCCACAGCTATACTTCTGGTTAAGGTGTGATTATTAGGATAGAGAAGGCACGTGGCCTTGATAACTTCCCCCAACTGCCCGGCTTTAGTGCTTTTTCTTTAGATCCAGTGACCATATAGTCATAAGGCAATAATGCACATATCATACACTAAGAAAAGCGGTAGAAGAACCCTTAAACTATGTTGTCAAGAATATTTATCAAGAACTCTTTTTTTTTTTTTTAAAGATTTTATTTATTTATTTGACAGAGAGAGACAGCGAGAGAGGGAACACAAGCAGGGGGAGTGGAGGAGGGAGAAGCAGGCTTCCCGCAGAGCAGGGAGCCCGATGTGGGGCTCGATCCCAGGACCCTGGGATCATGACCTGAGCTGAAGGCAGATGCCTAAGGACTGAGCCAAGAATTCTTTCTTTCCATGCAGGGCTGTGCTAGTAACAGTGCAAAGCGAATGAAATAGACACACTTTCCTCTTGGAAGACCTAGAACATATTCCAATGGCAATAGAGATTTTATATGCATATGAAGAGGGATGTAGCAAATGAACAAACAAATAAATGAAGCAAAAAAAAAAAAAAAGGAAGGGAAGGAATGCCTGCATTTATTGGTAAAAGAAGAATCTGATGCATGTCACATCAGGGGAAAATCTTTTTGCCTTTTTCTATTGATTGGAGAGCTCATGAAGTAATGAGGCTGCAAAACTGAATAATCTAAAGAGATTCCTTGGTGACTTAACATGAAATGAATGTCTAGATATGAGAAAGGAGAGTATTTCAAAATAGAGTTAAGACTTGAACAAAGGCTTAGAGATAGGAAAAAGGATTGCTTAAAAGGATTTGAATCTGCCTGCAAGGATATGATTGTGGTTAAGATGTGTGTGTGACCAGGCAACTCTGGGAACTAAATGATGTGAGGCAACACCCTTTTGCTGAGCTCCCCAGACTTGGCCTTCCTCATGTGGGCTATCCCGAAGGAAGGCCTGGGCAAGTCTGCCCTCTTCTAGGCGAGCACTTGTTTATCTTGAACTTTTCAGGGTGTTTTTTGGTTAGTTTGAGTCAACCTGCTCCTCTCTACTCTTCTATAATCTTCTTGAGCCAGTTTAGGGTTATCTAACAACTAACCTAGTACTGGGGATAGGAGCTTAGGAAAGAGACTATACACGATCGTGTATTTCCTAGCAGTATTTAAGGAGCTTTCTCTTGGCAGAAACTGATGAACCATGACCATCTTCAAGTGCTGATTTGGGGTAAGTTGGCCAGACTCCCTCTCTCTTTGGACTATATTCTCCTTGACCTTGCCCACTCCTGTAGCTGTCTGGACTTTCTTGTCAAAATGATATTTTGTTTTTGTTGTGCTAAATTTGTTCCAGGGACTTTTTTTTTTTTCTTCTTACACTGTATTCCATGATCAACTGGGAATTTTAAGAAAGGGGGAAGAAAGCTTAATTTCTTACAAAGTCTTTGAATCTGTCAGTTTAACTCATCAGGACTAAAGGGATGAGCTGATTTGAAATGCGATAACCAGCTAAATACACACACACACACACACACGTGTCACGCACAAATATCTATATTTGCATCAAAAAAGTTTCGAGATGCCAATATATGTTTCTTGCCGTTAGCTGTTTTCAAACCAAGAAAGAAGAGAGTTTGGTAGTGGTTTTTGCTGCTTGGATTCATTCTGGCTCCCAACCCTAATTACCAGCTGTGATTCTTTTTATTTTTTTTAAGGAGTTATTTATTTATTTCAGTGAGAGAGAGAGAGAGAAGGGGGGAGGGGCAGAGGAAGAGGGAGGGAGAAACTCAAGCAGACTCCATGGTGAGCGGGGAGCCAGACATGGGGCTCGATCTTATGACCCTGAGATCAGACATGAGCCGAAACCAAGAGCCGGCTGCTTAACTGACTGAGCCACCCAGGGACCCCCCCCAGCTGTGACTAAGCAAGTCACTCAACCACTTTGCTTTAGTTTTCTTTCTTTTTTAAAAGATTTTATTCACAGAGGAGGGGAGCAGAAGCAGGGGGAGTGGCAGGCAGAGGGAGAGGGAGAAACAGGCTCCCCGCTGAGGAGAGAGCCCAACATGGGGCTCGATCTCAGGACCCTGGTATCATGACCTGAGCCGAAGGCAGATGCTTAACCAACTGAGCCACCCAGGCACCCCTAGTTTTCTTTATTATATTATTGTGTGCGTGTGTGTGTGCGCACATGCATGTGTACGGGCCTACATAGCATCTTAGATTGACTATGGAGATTGAATAAAGGAATAAACGTTTGATTATTATCATGAATAGTTTTATAATGATTATGATTGAGATTAAAAAGGTATGCCCCTAGAGGTAGGACTAAACTAGCCTTGGTTTAAGGTCCTCCGGTGATTGAGCTACTCTTAAAGGCCTAAGGGCAACCATCCTTCAAATTTCAGAGCATGTTGGGGATGTTAGGCATGGCAGAGTTTCTGCTTTGCCATATTCCATGAAAGCCTGGAGGCTCAAGACGCCCCAAGAGGTCAAGTGAGTACTTACAGTAGGGAGATGTTTACAGTAGCCTCAGCCTATGGATTCCAAGTTCTACCAATTCTGCAAATGATCTTTCAAAGGGAACTCATATTCAAAATGCCCTGCATCTGCTTATATATTCTTTTCAGCTAAACACTATATATTTTAGGAGACAATACTTCTTTGATGAATAATTATTCATATGTAAAGTGGAAAAGTTTTTTCCTCTTCCTGATTATAAATGGTATCCAAGTAGCTCTTGAATCGCTAGATAATATTTTATAGCCTGTGAAGTTAGAGAATTTAGCAAGTAGCCGCACTTCCATTGACTTAAAGGATATTTCCAAACATGTGTGAGAAAATTAGAAAGTTGAGTGTCCTGTACATGCATTTGCATTGAAATTTATGACAGTTCCCAGGCACAATCACATCAACCACACATATCCATAGATTGTTTACCACGTTAAGTAACTGTGATTTTGGATTTAATTGCCAACTTTTACTGTACCAGTAATTCCAGACAGGGGAATAACAGAGTGAAGAGGCCTGTCCCGGTTGTTACTGCTGCCTATAAAAACAAATAAGATCCTTAGGGTTTAATTAGAGAACTTATAATTATACCTAAAGCATGCTAGTGTTAAAATGTGAACATTGGACATCTGGAAGATGTGTCTAGATTTGGTTACTTGCCTTTAGGAATCTAAATTGTGACCGTCCAAAGGAGCAGTGATGCTCACACCTGGGGCTTGTGCACAGGCAGAAACGACAGTGGTGAATGTGAGCTGGTCTGCAAAGCAGAGTAATTCAGAAACGATGAATGGAAAAGGTGTTTAACATCACAAGGAATCCAAGATGATGACTGGCTTCTTCGGCCCTGCCGTGAACAGAAGTCATTTAAAAGAAGAGTAGGTACATAAAAAATGTGTTCTTCCTTCATAACCCTCCTTTTTTTTAAAGAGATATATTTATTTATTTTAGAGAGAGAGAGAGAAAGAGTTTGGGGGGAGGAGCAGAGGGAGAGAATCCTCAAGCAGACTCCCCACTGAGTGTGGAACCCAACGCGGGGCTTGATCTCACAACCCTGAAATCATGACCTGAGCTGAAACCAAGAGTCAGCCGCTCAACCTACTGAGCCACTTAGGCACCCCTTCATAAAAGCTTTCTAACTTGTGGCCTCTGGAACTCAGCCACACAGGATGCCTGCTGGTATCGGAGTCTTTTAGGAAGAGAATGACTGAAGGACCACCTCTGGTTACACAGGCTCAGTGGAAAGGAGAATGTACAGCAAAAGGCATAGAACAGCTTTGATAGAGAGCATCAGCCCTCTTCTCTCCCTCCAATGCCAAACAGTATTATAGATATATTTGTGTGTGTGTGTGTGTGTGCGTGCAAACATATACAAACATGTTTGTGTGTGTGTGTATATTCCACATATATATTCCATCCTCATAAGTGCAGTAGAAATGTTAATAAGAGAAAGATAGGATACTTGTTTCCATTTTTTCTTCCAAAGTTATGAAAAGAAGGTGTTTTTTTTTTTTCGTTCCTTGTAAGGTTTTAGGAATAACATTGAGAAAATTTCTTCTATAATTCATAGCAGATTCCATCAAACACTAGTTTTTTTTTTTTTTTTGTAGTTTAGGAATAAAATTTCAGGCTTCTTGGCATAGTTTATATTCCCTCTCTTCCTCCATAAAAAGATAATTTCAATGTCTCCAAGTTACAAGGAGTCTACTCTACATGGTTAGGCAACATTTAAATTATACGATTTAGATTACTCTAGAGTAAAACTCCTTAAAAACAGAGAGCACAGCCTAAGTGTATGGTCTAGAGGCAAGAGTAAATGGAGTGGAAAGTAGTAAAAGGTTGGCTTAAAAGTTTTAATACTTATGATCTGGGAGCCCGCTGCAGTTACGTACTCATTGGGAGACACAGATGGGACAAGGCAGGTACGTGTTGAGGGAAGCAATTTATGAATACTCAGCCATGAAATGGAAAATCAGAATGAAATAAGTACAACTGTAACTAGCTTGGTCTATTAATATTTAAATATTAATAACTACTTTTTTCTGAGAGACATTACCGAATATTTACTGACGAGCAGCAATGATCGCTTGGGAAGAAGAACATGTTCAAGAGCTGCATTTAAACAAGGTTTGAATGACATGTGGTTTTCTTAACTCAAGGTAATAGTCAACCAATTAAAATAAATTCCCCATCCAAATGTGTCTTCAAATTTAGGGTCTGTTGGAAAAAATTTCCAAAATGCATTACAACTTTTGATAAGGGTGACACCTGGTCCTATTTTCCAAAAACTTTGATTTAATATATGAATGCAGTGGTATCTGACTGTGTTAGTATAGAATATTTAAACTTAAAAACAAAATACCTTAATTTGTTTATGCATAAGCCTATTAAAAATGTTTCTAGGGGCTCTTGTTTTGTTTATTCTCTAGAATATAACCTATCTTTGAAGTGGTATATGAGTTTTTAAAAAGTCATTCCCAAGCTAAGTAATTAGACTGGAAACAAAAGCTATTCTTAGAGCACATTCCACATAGAAAGCTATGCACATGATGCTTTGATTCAAATAATATTCTTATAAAACTTTGTTATTGTTTGAGGCCTATATTCAGAGTGGCAACTTTTGTTTTTGATGATTATTCCATCCTGAAACAATTTCCCCCCTGCCCAATTAAGCCAGAATTAGGAGCACATTTATATCTGATGAGGCTTAAACTTCTCAACCGCCTGTTTCAGAAGAGAAGACCTTTAGTGGTTATGTTCATTCTGTCTCTGCACAGAGGGCTCAAAAGAAAACAGAATCAATTCCCTTAAGTTTTTCTGGAAGAGGAAGGTTGTTTTTGTTGCTTTGATCTTAGCATGTTGTGCATTTTTTATTGGCTGTTGAATATAAAAAGCCATAGCCTCATCTGGTTTTTCTGCTATATTCTCATATTGTAAATCACATATGCCTTCCAATCTAAAGTTAAATGCCTAGTCCAAAATATTATTTCAAAATTGGTTTATCATAGAAAGATTTCCAGGGTGTCAGAAAACTCTCCAATGTTCAAATAGTATGTCATAGACTGCTAAAAATATATTCATGCATTTTAGACAACAAATTTCAGGATGTAGACATGTACTCATGCTATTTTAGATCCCTTTTCCTATCATTGCAAGAGGCTGTTGAAGCTAATGTAGCAGCTGGCTAGGTTATTGCTTCTATAATATAATCCATAATGCAAAAGCAGCTATTTCCCAAACATTTTAGAGCAAGTCAAGTTGTTTACACATCTCTGTAAGGTAATTTTCCTATAAATTTGTGCCAATTGGTGTCATACTATTTGGGAAAAATTCATTAAATCGAGACAACTACACTTAGTTTAATTCTCTCTCACACGGAGAATTGTAGGAAAATTACAGTTAGCTGATTGGAGGCCATCATGGAGTAAATACAGGGTTTTAGAGAAAGAATGCAAACTACAAAAATGGAGTTGTATAATTAAACATCAAATAGTCCAAGTAATAAAAGTCATAGATTAATTGTCTCTCAGTTCTAGTCAGATCCTTTAAATATTGTCTCACGACCTGAGCATTGGTTCTTTCATCAGAAGAGTGCCTATCCTTAAAGTTTGGAAATTTCAGCCCTTTTGGAGCACCCACGAGCTGTAAAAAGTAATTGGCGTCTTCTTCCAAAGTTTCGAATTTCCCTACAAAATCATAGTTGATCAAACACGGATAGCAGAGTTTGCTGACCTTTTCCCAGTGAATGTCCATTCCTACGGGACGGTGGGAATCCAGCAAATAGTGGACAAACTCTTTGAATTTGACTCCTGATCCATTATTTAGTGCTTCTTCACAGGCATTTGGCCGATATTTCTTTATAATCGCCTTCCCAAATACCGGATGGTAATAGCTATTGGGGTGTTCAAATTTGTCCCTAAATGCAGACACTAACCTTTCCATGGGATCACGAACAAAAACAGCTTTGGTGTAGGTGTTCAAACGAGTATATATCCCTTTTAAGTCAAAGCTATCTAGTTTTTTCAAATGCTTCCCGTAGTGAACAGCATCATGGGAGATGTTGTATGCAGAGGAAGCCAACCCACTTAGTACCATCAGAATTCTCTTCCAGTTGGAGCAGCCAGCCTTGGGTACTTCACAATATAAGATTTTGTGTTTATCTTCCACATAGATCCTGGATACCATATGAAAAAGATGTGACTGAGGACGACTCACCCCACCATATTTCTTGCAAAACTCCTGAAGGAAAGACCTGCGTGTCTCCTGGGCCACATCTGTTTCCTTCCATCTGTTATCTTTGACTAAACTTTTGTTTAAAGGGCGGATGTCCAATGGCCATTTCCTTTCGCTGAACTTCTTAAAAACGATCCTAGTTCCTTCATGTTTTTCACTTAGCTTAATTGTTGGTGGCCCTGTGGTCTTAACCAAAGCTCTATCCTCTCCTTGTGAGTGGCTAGTCTTCCTTAAGACCCTAGTTGGCCTCTCAGAGTTGAGCAGAAGATTTTCTTTTTTTCCCTTGGGCTCCTCAGTTATGTGGAACTCGGGGTTCTGTTAAAATGGAGAAGGAGAAATGTTGAAAGCATATTCACAAACCTGGGTATACAAGAATCGTAACATATTTGTTTTAGAATACTATCGAGGAGAGCACATTTCATGTAAGCTGCCAAAACAATTTAGCAAAGCATGCTGAATATACATTCTTAGTAAGTTTCTTCAGAGAAAATATAACAATGAAAATGGTATCCATGCTTCATTCTGAACCAAAGTTTCACATTTTATATTATATATATTTGGATTACTTACATGTTATCATTCATTTAATGTTAATGTGCTGCATTACATTAATAGATTTTCTCATGCTAAATTATCTGAGTGTTATTGGGATAAAACTACTAGTATTGATTTGAGTCTATGATCATAGTAAATCAGTTATTGTTTTTGTACTATCTTTGTTATCTGTGGTTATCAATTATATAACCTTCCAAAATGTGCGTGTGCGCATGCGCACACACACATCTATATATAGACACACACACACACACGCACAGAGTAAACACAAGATGGAAAGGAGAGTGTCCTGAATTTTCATCTTAGCTTTGCCTGTAACACAATAGAATGTACTCCATCGTCCTGTAGGTCAATAAATCTTGAGCTATTTGGGAGCATATTACCTTCAAGCAATGATTTATTTAGTGCACTAGATGTAGATATAAAATGCAGCTGTATTTGGATTGAAATTTTTTTGTTGTTTTTGGGGTATTCTGTAAACACCGAAGAGTTCAAAGTCATAAATTACAACTTAAAATTGTAGCAAGGCTAAATATAAAATCCTCATGACCATTTCAGTTTTCTAAGCACTTGCAAAAAGAGATATTTTTTCCCTTGGAAAATGATTTATTTTATAAAATTCATTTATCGTAATACCTTAATAACTATAATCATACAATTTCATTCATGTATGAAACCTTTCCTCCTTCCCAAGTAAAGAATGATTAGGGAATCCAGAAAAGTTTATTTGATACCCTGCTATACAAAATGAAAAGTAGAACAAGAATTTAGTTCTTTTGTCAGTGGGATGAATCAGCCTACCTACCATCTACTGTTCATCTGACTACATCCTTCCTACAGCTCTTGCAATGACTGCATAAGGGAAGACACGGAAGACAAGATTTACAAGATGGTGTCCTCTCAGCGTTAAAAATTGTAAGGAGTTTGGCTTTTACTCTGGGTAAACTAGAGAGCCATTGAAGGGCTCTGAGCAGAGAAGTAACATGATCTTACTTAGACTTGAAAAGGATGGTTGAGGAGAAGACTGGCCTAGAGATATACCTATAGAATTGTCAGCATGTTACTGGAAAACTAATGAATAAATGATGTGCTGTGGGAATAATGCATGGGGCCACCAGCCTAGTGGTGAAGGGAGTGGTGGGGAAAGTTTCTTAGAGGTTATCTATCTATCTATCTATCTATCTATCTATCTATCTATCTATTATCTATCATCTGTCTATCTATCTATCATCTATCTATCGTCCAACCCTCCAGTTAACCACTGTATCCCCAGTGTCTAGAATGGTCGATAGCCTATAATAATTGCTCTCACATATTTGTTGAATGAATAAATGGAATTAAGTCTTCCAGATTGATTAGGAGTATCCTAGCAAATTGAGCAAAAGAGCAGAGAAATAAAGCACTGTGGATGGGAGCCACCTCCAGGCATCATGGTCCTTCTACTAGCTGAGCTTTAAGTGGGGTGGGGTGGGGATGGGGAGTGCTTTTTTCTAGTGCAAGATTGTGTGAGTAACCCCTCATCACCATACACCAGCTTAGGTAGCCACATAAACCAGCTGCCCAAATCTTCCTTAGCATTGAGCCAAAAGGGACTTGATCCCAGGGCCCTGGGATCACGACCTGAGCTGAAGGCAGATGCTTAACAAACTTGAGCCACCCAGGGGTCCCGACCACCGCGCTTTTAACTGAAGTGTTCTTAATTGCATGTAGACCTCTGCCACCTCCATCATCTCTCTGACCACCATCCTCTAACCTTCCTGCTCATCGTTACTTCCAGTTTTGCAATTCTCTGACCACTTCTCACTATGTTACTCAAGCTCTTAGCAGCCAGCAAGCCTGGTTCTTCTCTTCACTCTCAGAAAATCACCTCTGTGGGGAGGTGTTCCCTGTCTACCTTCTCTAAATTATGTTCTCCTCTGAGATTCTCTCCCATATAAGGTTCCCCAATAAGAATGCTACTTATTGGGGCGCCTGGGTGGCTCAGTTGGTTAAGCGACTGCCTTCGGCTCAGGTCATGATCTTGGAGTCCCTGGATCGAGTCCCGCATCGGGCTCCCTGCTCGGCAGGGAGTCTGCTTCTCCCTCTGATCCTCCTCCCTCTCATGCTCTCTGTCTCTCATTCTCTCTGTCTCAAATAAATAAATAAAATCTTTAAAAAAAAAAAAAAGAATGCTACTTATTTTCCTCAGCATTTACTGCAACATGAAATGATTTTATTTACTTACTTCTGTGTTGTCTCCTCCCATTCCCAGCTCTATTGCAGTAGAATATGACTGCAGAGGTCTTATCTTTTTTGTTCTCTGTTGGATCTCTGGTACCTAGCATGTTGCCTGACACATTGAAAATGATCAGTAAATAATTGTTCAATGGGTAAATGGGATTTTTTAAAAAACCAAAGGTGGATTCTCTATGTCAAAAGTTTCAAGATGCAGTAAAAAATGAATCTGTACATCTCTCTAGTAACAGGATTTATTTACACAATTATATTACACTTCTACCAGCCTTTATACCATATTTAATTAAATAAAAAATAAATTTACGAAAAAGTCTATCATGGTGTTCTTGCCAATGTCAGCTTATGGTCTTTATAAACTTCTCCTAAACATTGATAGTGGTTATACCTTGATTGTATCATGATTATGATTTCTTCTTCTTTTTAAATTAATTAATCAATTAATTTTTCTTCTTCTTCCTTTTTAAATCAAAGAGACTAGTGTCAGCTTGTTTGTCATTTCAAATAGGAAAAATAGTGCGGTATGATGACTCCCTGCACATAACCAAGACGTCCTTCTCGTGTACACAAAATCAGAGTTGTGCATGCACAAATAGTCACTTTAAAATACAAATCATTTTTACTTGGGATATTTTAGATTTTCTTGAAATACCAAGTGGAAGGAGAAATTCAGCTTCTGTTCAGTGACTACTACACATTTAAAAATCAGGTGGTGCCTCAGACTATGGTGTTCAGAAATTTTACATTTTCATTTATATTGGAGAGCAATGACTGAGGGAAAAGATTGTCATGAAAATAGAAGTTTCGGGGTGCCTGGGTGGCTCAGTCGTTAAGCGTCTGCCTTTGGCTCAGGTCATGATCCCAGGGTCCTGGGATTGAACCCTGCATCGGGCTCCCTGCTCTGTGGGAAGCCTGCTTCTCCTTCTCCCACTCCCCGTGCTTGTGTTCCCTCTCTCACTATGTCTCTCTGTCAAATAAATAAATAAATAAATAAATAAATAAATAAATAAAATCTTTAAAAAAAAGGAAAGAAAATAGAAGTTTCTTTTGCTTTCTTGTTTTTCTTTTTTATTATGTTATGTTAATCACCATACATTACATCATTAGTTTTTGATGTAGTGCTCCGTGATTCATTATTTGCATATAACACCCAGTGCTCCATGCAGAACACGCCCTCTTTAATACCCACCACCAGGCTAACCCATCCTCCCACCCCCCTCCCCTCTAGAACCCTCAGTTTGTATCTCAGAGTCCATAGTCTCTCATGGTTCGTCTCCCCCTCCGATTTCCCCCCCTTCATTTTTCCCTTCCTGCTATCTTCTTCTTCTTC
>NC_138381.1:40718172-40737267 GCF_054177405.1 Leptonychotes weddellii | reverse complement strand
TCTAGAACCCTCAGTTTGTTTTTCAGAGTCCATCGTCTCTCATAGTTCATCTCCCCCTCTGATTCCCCCCCTTCATTCTTCCCCTCCTGCTATCTTCTTCTTCTTTTTTTTTTTTTAACATATAATGTATTATTTGTTTCAGAGGTACATCTTTTGCTTTATTTCTTGTGGTAAATGCAATTTTAATTTAATGATGGGCTTCCACACAATTGTTTTATAACCTTGTCGGAGAAAAAGTGTTAATCGAAAGGTCAAGGTTAACTTGGATAAATACCTGACCAATTCCTGTCACGGTGCTGAAAATCTGTATTCAAACAAATCTTTGGCAGAAGAGAACACAAATAAAATAGTTACACACAGAGCCGCTCATGCTAAAGTAGGCATGGAGGGCTTGGAGTCCTACCTGCCTGCCAAATCAGATTGGTTCAAAGTCACTCCCTGCTGCCTGGGAATGTCTGGAGGCTCACCAGCAATCTGCCTCCCAGCGTCACTGTGGACACATGGAAGCAGAATCTCTGTGGTGGGGCTCCGGACTCTAAGGTAAACAAGCTCCCCAGGCACTCTGCCGGCAGTAATGGCATTTGAGGGACCACTCAACTAGAGTATGGCAAATGGAAGTAAGAAAGTAAGAGTTCGTCTCATACCACCCAGGAGGGAAAGACATCAAATGTGGTGGGTGTGAATATTTTAGTTAAGTGGAAACAAATAGTCTGCTGAGGGTGGGGATGGCTCATCAGCCCTCATACAGACCAGATGGAAGTCCATGTTTCCCAAGCTACTTGCTAATGGCTGGTTTGGCTAGGGAGATAACTGCATGAGGGAAAGGCTCATTGCTCATAAATGAGACTTCAACCTCCTATTAGTTTATTGAGTACTAGTTAGTTTCCTCAGGTCTGACTAAATCAAGGGATGGGCTAAGGTTAATTCTAAGTCATGACACCCCGGGAGGCTTCTTGTGGGACGGCCATTAGACCTTCTCCTAGCGCCACTATCTCACTATCCCCTCACCTTATAAAAACCATTCCTAGGGTGTGGTGGCCTCCCTCCCCACCCCCATCCCAACTCCATTTCCTTCAATCACAGCAAAGGCTTTCCATGACTGAGGGGTTTGGATTACAAAAATTGAGATTAATGGTATTTTATTTATTATTTTTTCTTAAGTTTTTTATTTTAATTGCAATACAGCTAACATGCGGTGTCATATTAGTTTCAGGTGTTCAATATAGTGATTCAACAATTCTATACATTACTCAGTGCTCACATGAGAGGTATACTCTTAATCCCCATCACGTATTTATCCTTCCCTGACCCACCTCCCCTCTGGTAACCATCAGTGTGTTCTCTATAGTTAAGAGTCCATTTTTTGGTTTCTCTCTCCCCCCCCCTTTATTCATTTGTTTTGTTTCTTAAATTCCACATATGAGTGAAATTTACAAATGAATGAAATCGTAGGGTATTTGTCTTTCTCTGACTGACTTAATTTCACTTAGCACTATACCCTCTAGATCTATCCACGTCATTGCCACTTCTTTTTTATGGCTGAGTAATATGTGTGTGTGTGTGCGTGTGTGTGTGTATGTGTATATACACACCACATCTTCTTTATCCATTCATCAGTCGATGGACACTTGGGCTGCTTCCATAATTTGGCTATGAGATGATGTTATTTTAAATTTGAAGCTTATACTAATGGATTTCCACCACCGTCATCTTCATGCTGATCACAATAACAACAGTAATAAAAAGAGTAGGCTCTTCCATCCCCATCTTACTTCAGGACACCTCATTCTGCTTGTCCCCAAAGCAAATGTCTATCTTGTTCCTTTTCAAAGTGGTTCCTCCTGTGCTTTTTTCTATTTCTGAAATGGTTCTATTGCATTCTGGCCACCCACTCACAAAATCTGAGAGATGGTTTAACAATCAGAAAGTAAATTGGTTAGGGGCGCCTGGGTGGCTCAGTCAGTTGGGCGTCTGCCTTCGGCTCAGGTCATGATCCCGGGGTCCTGGGATCGAGCCCCGCATCGGGCTCCCTGCTCAGCGGGAAGCCTGCTTCTCCCTCTCCCACTCCCCCTACTTGTGTTCCCTCTCTCGCTGTGTCTCTCTCTGTCAAATAAATAAATAAAATCATAAAAAAAAAGAAAGAAAGTAAATTGGTTAATTTACATCTCATAATGCCTCCTAAAAATCTTTTTCATTTATTATCTCTTAATTGGGTATTCTTCGTATCCTACTAATTGGTCTCCCTGAAAATTATTGCCAAATAAGTCTTCCTAAAACATTTTACTTTTCATCCCTTAAAATCTGGAACGGGCTCAAATACATATAAACCCAAGTCTGGATTCCTTGGCTGGCGTCGGCAGCCTGTCACCACCAGGCTTGTCACTCTGTGCTCTGCTCCTGTCTTGACACATACTGTCTTCTACTTGCTTCCACTGGGCTCTCACCACCCTCCACTCTTGTTCCCCTTTGGCTTGGGACTTTTCAAATCTCCTAGGCTGATAGAAAATCCTGCTCTCCCCCTGAAAACCACACACGACTCCAGCAAGGGATTCTACTCTCTTCAAAACATTAGCATTTCGTCTGTACCACCTGTGAAAGAAGTTATTTTATTCCAGCTCACATTGTTGTTTGATTTTCTCATTGGGAAAACTCTTTCAGCCACAGCTAAATCGTACACCAATGCAGAAAGCTATAGTTTTCCATAAATACCTTTGAAGAATGGATATGCTTTCCAAGTTAGTTAAAAGATAGATCACTTCAGATGAAAAAAGTGAGTATTCAAAGGAATCTAATAGAAAAAAAAATGTGGCCTATTCATGAACCCTGCAGTAAATCTGAAAGCTTTGTTTTTAGACCTTAAAGCCTCTGTTTCCGTATGGCTCCTCTGTACATTGACATTAATTGTTCTTTCTCTGTCCCTCTAAACTCACTGAGGGCCTACCACTCATTAGGCACAGGGCTAGATGCCCAGGATGGTGGGCTGGATAAGAAATGTGATCCTTGCCCACATGGGGCTGATATTCTTATAGGGAAAAAGACCCTAAGCAAATAATTACACAATTAATTAATCTTTTAATTACCACAGTGGCAAAGCCTCAGCAGCATGCTCATGGAGGCTGGGGGGGGAGCAGAAGTGGGACAGCAGGGTATAAAGACAAGTCTTACCTGGTTTGAGTGTTAAATCTTTTGTTGAGCACCTTTTATTTTACCCTGCTTAGTTGTTATAGTTGGTTGTTTAGCTGACTGTCTCTCCCATTTATTTTAAGTTTATTAAAGGTCAGTGTGCAGTGTTATAAATCTGTGGAACCTCCACTAGCACCTAGAGTAGTCTCTTGAATAAACCTATGCTTTGAATTTAATTGAAGTAAAGAGCAATATCATTCCTATACTTCCCTTTATTCAGGCAATTAACTCACATTGGCTTTATGCAATTGACAAGTATTATACTTCTGTAACACTTGATCTGCTATTGTGCTATTATGTAACTGAAGGACTTTGATCATTCATCCATCACACATATATTGAACTACTACTATATGCTGTGTTTGGCATTGTATAAACAAAGATAAAATAGATAAACTTTATGGCCCCTTGAGGAGGTCAAAGTTTAATTGGGCTGATAAAAATAAGCAGTTTATGAAAAAAATGTGGTAATTGCCGTAATGAAAGGATACATAGGGTATTGGGGAACAGAGACAAGAGTACTTAGTTTGAAGAAATTTTGGGGGGCTGCCTGGGATGAATCTGGGAGGATACTGGGGAGTTGGTAGGTCAACAAGCCAGGGATGGGAAGGACTATACAAGCTGACAATGAGAAGACACTTGGGGGACCAGATGCAGATAAGAGGGAGAAGCAGTTGAGGTTGGGATTGACTCCTCATGCCCATATAAAGAGTTGAGACTTTACCATGTAGATGACAGGGGTCTTCCATAAGGCAGGGACTTAGAAGGAACATTCTAGCAGCAGTGGGTGGTGCAGCTGGGGGCAAGCAGATCTAGATGTAGAAGACAACTGTGACAGTCCATCAAGAATTCTCAGGACAGGAACCAAGACAACCAGGTAAGAATGCAGAAAAAGGGAACTATTTGAAGCAAATTTAGGAAATTGGTCAGACTGTAAGAGTGGAAGAGTGGGGGCAGAAGAAGTGTAAGGAATGCCTCCCCATTTCCCAGAGAGGGAGTAGCAGGTGCCATGGGAGGCAATGGGGTGGGTGTGGGTATTCACCATCTTCAGTTTCGGACCTTTTGAGTTGGAGGTGCCCTTGAGAAATAGGGCTGTTGGTATTAGGACTCCAGAGCTGGGTATACAGATTTGGGAGTTGTTGGCTGGGGGAGGTGCTAACTGAATTTATGGGCCCCGACGGCGCTTCTTGGAGCCACCATAATGAACACGACGTCTGCCGGGTTTGAGAGCCTGCCACGTGCCAGAGCCGTACCACACCCCCTATCGCTAAGGTCACCTTCCACTTCCATGTTACAGGTGAAGAAATGGAGCCTCAAAAACATGAAGTAGCTCATTTAAGGCACACAGCCTGAGGAAAAGGGACATTGCATGAGCCCAGTTTCTTTTCTGAGTTCAGAGTGTTCACAGTGCTTGTGTCTGTTGTGGGCCTTTGCAGGCAATTAACAGTTACATTTGATGATGATAATATTGGTGATTAGATGTGCCCCTTCCTATCACTGAGTTTTGACATTTTTCTAGTTTAATTATGTAATATGACTTCTATTTATTTATTTAAATATTTTATTTATTTATTTGACAGAGAGAGAGAGGGCAAGAGCGCGCACAAGCAGAGGGAGCAGCAGAGGGAGAGGGAGAAGCAGGCTCCCTGCTGAGCAGAGACCCCCCCCCCCGACTTGGGGCTCGATCCCAGGACCCTGGGACCATGACCTGAGCCGAAGGCAGACGCTTAACTGACTGGGCCACCCAGGCATTTTAGTGATGTATCTTTTGTGATTTATCTTCTATCTAGATTTGAGCGCAGTTAGATTTCTTCATACCCCCATGAAGCCCTAGTTATTTCTAGTGGTTAATAAGGGTGATGATGGCAGTGGGTGGGATGCTTGAAAGCGGGTCCCTTCTGAGGGTGCAGACCAGTGTGTCTCTGTCTGGTCCCTCTGTGCCACAGCTGTTCCTCTCAAATCTTAGGCCAAGGGCTTCAGAAACTTATTACTTAGTTATGAGGTTATGAGAGGGGTGAAGACCGGCTACATTTCCACCAGGACCCTGGGACAACGGGGGAGGAGTGTGAGCATACAGTCCTAATACGCAACGCCATCAGCCCTGTCTCCTCCTATTCTCATATCCCGCTCTTCGGTCCTCAGTTATTCATTGAACAAACATTTCCTGAGCACTTACTGGGTGCCAGGCCCTGGGCTGCATTTTGGAGGCAAGTCATAGTTGGTTCCTGCTCTTATGGGGCAGTCTTGGGGGCAGGAGAGGGGAGGGAGATACAGAAAAGAAAACCAAGAATTACCACACTTAGGACAGGTGGCAAGACAGGAAGGAGGTATACTAGAAGAGCATAAAAATGGGGCATTTAATCCCAGCTTGGAGGGTGGGGAGGGTTTCTTGGAGAAAGTGTGTGTCGTGTAAAATCATCTCCGTTTCCTGTTTCTGTGACTTATTTCCTCTCTCTAGAATATTCTTCTTCATTTTGTTTGCCTAGTTAAAAGACCAGGGGAATGGAGCAAGCTAATTTAACCACTGCATCAACCCCAAAACGAGATATGGATATATTCATTTTACAGATGAAGGACTCGAAGCTCAGGGAGTTTACATAACCAGCCCAAGTTAACACAACTACTGCGAATGCTGTGCTTCCAACCTCGGTCTTACTCCTTTGTGGCTTTTTTTTTTTTTTCAGCTGCATCATACATCAAGTAATTTACTCCCTGTTTAATGCCCGTTTAATGAATTGATGTCAGTAAAGCATAAAGCATATGTCTGTCACATGACAGGATGATAGTTGAGACCTGGGATTTTTGAGTCATGTGGACCTGGTTTGGTGGCCCCTATTTCTTTCATTTTCTATCAGAGCAAACCTGGCTACCCTATTTTAGTTCTAAGCTTCAGTCTCCTTGTCTCTAAAATGGGGATAATAATAGCATCTACCTTGCAGCATAGTTGATTGATAGGAAATGTGTGTAGAATGCTTAACACAAAGTATGTTTTCTATAAATATTAGGTATTTTTATTGATTTATTCCTTAAATATTTATGAGCATCTCTATGTGACAAGCATTTTCTAGGTGAACATGAATGCTTTTCCTTTGCTTTTTAAATCTTTTTCTCCTCTTCTCACTTAAAACACAACAAAGTGAAGAGTTGGTACATGCTCAATGGGGATAAAGCTGAGTGGAAGAAAGAAGGCAGAAGACAATTGAGAGACAGAAACGGGAAAGAAAAAAAAATCAGTGGGAGTGGCGATAAAGACAATGAAAGAAAACAGAAGAAAAGAAAGCACACGGACAGTCCCAGGAAGAAATAATGAACACTTGAAGCTGGGGGTTGGGTGGGGGGTGATGGGAAGAGAGAAACTAGTGACTTTTAGTTCTCTCTCAGCTGCCACCTTCAAATCATTTAAGCTGCTTGAACACAAAACAACAGTTTCAGTAGTGAGGCTATTCAAGCTGGTCCAACAAGCTCATTTCTATAAGTCACTTTGGACGCAAGGACTGAAATTCTAATTTCATTTGTCAGTCCTTTCAATTTTGGATTTAACTCCTTTCTCTCTCTTTTCTTCCCCCTTAAAACCAAAGAAACGTAAAAGATGAGCACTGAGGATGTAGCGCAATGTCAACATCAAGGGGGAAGTTTCTACTGAGAATAGTGCTGTTCTTTGGTTTGGCAAGACCAGCAGAACCTGAAAACAGACATAACCTCAATGTATGTACGTAGATAGGCCTTCTGTCCAAGGAGTCCATTGTGCTTTTAGAGATTGATCTTTTTATTTTTCTTCTAAGTTTTCTTGAGAAAAATGAGGCTTCTGTTTTCAAATTTATGGATAAATAAAAATACTTGTGTAATACTTTGCCCAAGGTCACCCTGTGGAGTCAGTGGAGGAGTCAAGAACACAGTCCAGTTCTCCACCTCCATCCCAGGAAGAATGAGCAGAACACTTTGCTTTTTAAAGAAACTTAAAACTGTAATGAGGAGCTGCAGCAGGATAATGTGAAATCCATTCCGAATGTTTGCTCCTCACAATGTTCTCTCCGGGGTGTGCCTGCACATGTCCCGTGGGGAGGAGAGTGACAAATACAGTTAAAGATATTTGCAATAAAAGAAGGAGACAAGTGGATGTTGCACTGCAAGGATTTTGATATTTCACTGGAACTGTAGATATCTAATTGATTTGGAATAGGGCTCTTTAATATCTCCAAGTTGGTGTTGAGTTTTCTAAAAATTAGTAATTGTCAACCAGCTGCCCATCCCCTTGCATTGAAGATGAACAACAACAAGGGTGTGTATATCTCAGAGGGTTCTGGAAGAGACATGGGGGAGGCAACCTTGACTCTGCCACTTCTTCTAGAGAATGCAGTTGCTAGACAGTTCTTGCTCTTGTTTTCAGAGGTGTAATGGGGAAGAGGGAGCCTGCTGCCCTGGGTTGGACTATCTATGTGTAAAGTTTCCTCTCTTCCTCCCTCCATTCCTTCCTCCCTCCATTCCTCCCTTCCTTCCTTCCTCCCTCCATTCCTTCCTTCCTTCCTTTTTCTTTCTTTCTTCTTCCTTCCTTCCTTTTTCTTTCTTCTTTCTTTCTTTCTTTCTTTCTTTCTTTCTTTCTTTCTTTCTTTCTCTTTCTTTCCCTTTCTTTCTTTTCTTTCTTTCTTTCTTTCTTTCTTTCTTTCTTTCTTTCTTTCTTTCTCTCTCTCGTTAGAGGTATGGATTAGCAAGGAAGGGAAATGAATCCATGAGATGATACTGGAATTGGGGACCAACTCAGGGTGGACCAGGGGGCCAGGAAGGGCCAGAGCCCTGGGTCATCAGTGGAGGAGGAGGCTGGGCTGCTTCCATAGGATGGAGATGTAAGTGCAAGAGAGAAGAAAGCCGTTGTGAGGCCAGGAACATGGTGGCTGGACAGATCCACGAAGTATAAAGAACATTTAATTTTGAGTCAGATCAACCAGGCTCTCCACCTATTATTGGGTGATTTTAGGTCAGTGTCTTTATTTGTGTTTCCCTGGGAGCAGACCTTGAGTCAAAGATTTGAGGCAAGTGGCTAATTTGGAGTTGATTCTAGCAAATACTTGTAGGAGAAAAGGAAAGTAAGGTAGGGAAGAGACGGCAGAGAGGATAGGGTGAATTTTCAAGAAAGTTAGCACAGTAGGAACTGGATCTCAGTTCCGCTGGGGAAACTTTCAGAGCTCCAGAGTTATCCCACCAAATCCCATCAGCCATGGTTGGAGGCTCCTACAGGGAAGAGGTCTGGCAATTCTAGCCTGCTCTGCAGGAAGCCAGGGTGAACTCCTTCAGGCAGTGAGTCGCAGGTGTTGGTAGTCAGCTGGAAGTCTGGCCAAAATGCAAGGAAATATTAAGAGATGAGAGGATATTGCAAAGGCAGAGCCAGGGTTGTTACAGGAAGTCAATTAACATTCTGGGTCTGTTTTCCCATTTTTAAAGCGAGAATCCTAATGTTTGTTCTTGGCCATGTTGAAATGGAAGTGATGGCATATTGGCTGGCATCCGGGATCCCAAACACCTTGCTCTTTGGAAGTGTCACTTGCCCTTTGGAAATATGCATGGCGTGAGTTTGTGTACATATGTATAAAATAAGGCCGAGAAAAGGAGCCCCTTATGGAATCTCGTCCTAGTGACCTGAACTAGTCTACACAGATTTGTAAGAATTCTCTTGCCCAGAGCAGGCAGTCCTATGACATAGAACCAACTTGGAGCAAAAAAGCCTCTTTGGACCCATTTACTCAAGGCCATCCTAAAATCTTAGCCCTCTGATTCTGACACTCTGGTGGCAGCAAAAAAAGGAGTCTTTTTGAGAATGTATTAGATAAATGCAGCTTCGAAGTGCCTAGTACAGTGTCTGACATACAGTAGGTTTCTCCAAAATGTTAACACATCCTTTCTCTGTGCCTTTCTTCTCTGGTTTTCCCTTGACACCGGGCATCTCATGCAGAAGGCCTGCCTTCCCAGCTCCAGGCTGAAATGACCAGAGCAACAGGCTCTATTCCTGTACGAAGTGGTGGGGGTGGACACTAAGTAGGAGTGAGCACCAGCTTTCAGGGCAGCTGATCCGTAGGCCATCTGGCAGCCAGTGGGAAACTTTGGAGCAATCGTTTCAGCTCAGGTGTGTGGACAGTGACCAGCTAAGTCCATTAATCCATCTCCCCTCTTGGTTGTAGACTGGAAAACACGGAGAGCTTTGGCTCGTTATTGGTAAAGAGAGAAAAAAAATAACATCAGCCTTAAAGAGATGCAGAGTCCAAGAGAATAGCTGCGTCAAGGTAATGGCAGAGGTGAGGGCGTCGGCGTGGGCGAGAACTCAGTCCCAAGAAGTGGCGTATACTCGAGGGCCTATTTCGTTCCCATCCATTGCCTACCAGTCCAAAGCCACCTGAGCTCTGGGAAGGGCCACGCTGTGAGAGCCACAGTGACACTGGCGGGAACACATTCCATTTGTCTTATTTGGTTAAGCATCTGCCAGTCCCGGATCAGATTTGCCTGTGTCAGCACCTTTGAGCGACACACAGGCCCCCCTGGCTTACTTGCCTGCATATTTGACAACTCAGCTTTACCCAAGGCTGCCTCCCCAAAGCCTGGCCCAACCCTCTCAGTCCAGAGCAGGCCCCTCAGACTTCAGTGCTCCCGGGGCTTACCTGGGCCCTGTACTAAGAAGAGAGAGTTGCCTTAGGCACCAGATCAGGGCAGGGCGATCCTGAGGCCACGCTGACCGGGGTTTCCTTAGGGGATTTCAGCGTGAGAAGGAATGCCAAGGGAGAAAGTAAGACATAAACTCACAGCAAAGGAGAAGGACAGAGAGGCAAGGGGCAGTAGAGTGAGTTACGAGATGAGGGCATCAGAAGGAACAGATCTCTACCGAGACAGAGTGATGATCAAAATGCTTATTTGTAGGTCTTGTCTCTTCATGCATTCAATTTTATCAATTTTATCTTAACAGTATTATTTTAATCTAAATTTTGAAGCTTTTTGCGTTCTCCAAAATGAGCTGTTTCTCCTGAAGGTCATTCTACTTGATTCAAGATGTCACGGAAATGTCTATGAAGAAGCATCAATGGCCCTGGCCACGGATTCTCCTTTGGGTCTCACTTTCTTCGCAATGCCAGGTATGAGTGGCACTGGTCCTGATCCCAGTGCCTGGGAGTCTTCAGTGTCTGTACAACCTCGTTCCCCAGAGCTGGTGTAGAATGAGCTCCTAGTGGACATGGGAGGATCACAGAGAGGCACCTGCCATCTGTAGCCCAGCCTTGGTAAGTGCGAATGGGACCCTGGCCAAGGTGGGTGGTGGTGCTGGGGGTCATCCAACCCTTTCCATTGCTTTCTTTAGGCAAAGTCCAAGTCCTGGGAAGCAGCATATGCCTGGGGAAATGCTTCTTCCACCACCCATTACGTACTAGTCCAAAGCTACTTAAGCCCTGGGAACAACAATGCCAAGTGGGAGGGGAGGGCTCGTGTTGATATCCAACCACAATTCTCTTACATCCAGTCACTGATGGACAGGATTTTCTGTCTGACCTATTTACAGAGGTACTGATATCATCAAGCCAGCAAGCATAATTCTCTGAAGGTCCTTCAGACATGGCGTCATCACCTCCCTCGCCTCACTAGAATTCTGTAATCTGCTCCTTGGAAGGAACAAACACATCTCGGCGTACCTTGCTCAGAAATAATATCACAGCTTGTTGATTCCATTTACTCCCCACACAAGGGAAAACTGTGCACAACCGGGGGGAAGGAAGTGTCAGGCTCCACACAGGGGATTTTCTTAAGGTCTCCCATAACTGAAGGCCATTGGTAACTAGCCTATAGCCAGCATGGTAACTGAAAGTGGATGGATTTGAGCATCATCCACCTGTGAACACCAAAGACAAGACTTGAACTTCTAGATCAGTTCTCAGACCGATGGGAAAACCCTCTTGCCTCACCTGTGACTCATGATCCATGCACTGAGATTCCTAGGATCAGAGTATGCTCCCTCCTGAGCGAGGAGGGGCAGATTGATACTAAATGGCAGGGGAGGGTCAGCTTGCCTGTCTTGACCCCTGCCAGGGCTCCAGTCCCCTTTAAAGTTAAAGCAAAGCTCCTGGGCCGAGGCCGTAGGGAAAGGATGAGCGGTGAGAGTGGGTGTTGGATGAATAGACACACGTTGCTTAACGTGCAATTGTCAATTACTATTAATTACACCAGTACTTTTCTACCAAATCAACCGCACTCACTGGAATAAGATCTCTAACTGAACAACTTGGTGGTAGTCGACTCAGCCTCCCATCTATAAAACGGAAAATGATGCCTGCCTAATGGAGTTGTGAAAAATAAATGAAATACATACATAATGCCCGATATGCAGTATATACTCATAAAATGTGGCTTTTAACCACGACTTTTATATTTCTGCTGAGAGTATTGCCTTTCTGCGGGAACCCCAGGGGCCTCGTGTTAATCTTTGTCTTAGACGGTAACTTCACTTCCCATAGTCAGACACCAAATTCTGTTCATTTTTTTCCTAACGTGTTCACTCCAACTGTCGATATAGCACACATTTTTTTCAGGCCCAGACTACTGTCACTGGCTGCCCGCAGAATGAATTAAGCAAGGCATTCATTTGAGATGTATTTACTGAGCATGTAATCTGTGTATTGTCTAACACTGGGGCAAACAACTCTGAGAAGGGTCCTGCTCTCGTGGTACTTACGTTCTTATGGGTGGAGGTAGGTAATGGACAAATAAACAAATGAATAGACAAGAAAAAGGTCAATGGTGGTAAGTGTGAAACAAACTGTAAAGCAGCCTGAGTGATAGAGTGTGAGTAGCGGGGGACGGGGGGAGGAATGGAGAGACTGCATGAAATAGACGGCAAGGGAAGATCTATTTGGGGAGAAGCTACCGGAGCAGAGATCTGAATGACAAACATTTCAGGCAGGGGCAGGGAGCGCAAAGGGTGCTCGCATGGGGATGAACCAGGCCAGGTGGAAGGATGGAGGGTAGGGCCTGTGTGGCTTCGCATAAGCGGGAAGGGCACAGTGATACAGGATGAAATCAAAGAGGAGGGTGGGACCATATCTCGTAGGAAAATCAGATGGTGGAGATCATGGGAAGGACGCTGCATCTCATCAGAAGTGTAATATTAGCCACTGGAGGTTTCAGACTGGGCAATAACATGATGTGACTGACGTTTTATAAAGCTCACTCTCCCGGCCCAGTGGCGAATGGACTGGGGGGCCTGGTAGGACGGGGAAGCAGAGTAGCCTGGAGAGAGACTGGTGGCTGGTACCACTGGAGACAGAGCAAAAAGAAAAATACAGGATATGGTTTTAAGAAAATTCCACACTAATTTTCCTGAGATCATTTCTCAATTCCCAAAACTTCGCTGCCAGCACATTGTATTTCCCACTGAATCAAATCTAAATCAGTTTGGTTTCAAGTTCTCCATGATCCTTCTTCCCTGGCCACTTTTCGTCGATTGTTGACGTCTCCGAACTCCCACAGTATCTATACTGGGTGGTTAAGAGCACGTAAGCAATAACACAGTCTGTCACCCTGTGCAGGCGTGTTAGTCTTCTCTTCCAAGACAGACAATCCCTTTAGGAGAGGGTCGGTGCTGTCACTTTCCTCCACATCTCGTCACACTGAGCTCAGCTCCAAGCATAGGGCACGTACTGAAATTGCTTATTGATTGATTAAAAACATACATGAGTAGCATTCATCTCCTCCGTATTTCTTTCCTATGAGGAAGGCTGGTTATCTGTCAATATTCATTACGCCATTGAACCAATATGCAATGCATTAATCATCTCTGAGATAACCAGATGAAGCTTCCTTGTAATCTTTCTATTTTGCTGAGATAATTTCACTTGCTTTGGAGTTTATGAGGCCATAAGTGGCTCCCATCTGTTGATGAACATATTTCTAAGAGTCATTTAGTATCAAGTATGGAATACTTGAGGGGAAGTTAAATTGTAACTTTTATATTAAGTGTCATCTTAGTAACAGAACCAAAATTGGAAGCATGTGTTCAATTTTGGTCTTTCATTTTCAAAGCTTTAGGTCAGGCAAAGAATTAATTTCATTTGTTTACAAAGTAGATTATGCTTAATAAAATCTATTTTGTTTATGGTCACATTTTAGTCAATCCATTGCCTTAGAAAATGAGAGAAATCTGAGTGGCTAATCATTCAACAAAGTAAATTACATTATTCCACATCCACAGAACATTGGCCTAATTTAATTATTCAGTAATAGCATGATGAAAATACTCCCCTTTAATACATTTTGAGCAAGGCGCATACCCATGATGAAACAGTGAAGAATCGTGTTTATTCCTTCCTCGTTTGATGACTGACCACGGAATGTAACATAACACTTCTGTGGATAATAACTTTTTCCACAGTAAGGATAATAAACACAAAGTAGCTTTTACGAGGATCCTTACTGGTACTCTGAATTTTCACTACTTCTCTGTATATTTTACAAGAACAGAAATTGGTTCTCTGGTAAGTGCTACTTTACAAAATAAAGTTGAAATGAAATTGGTTTCAATTTACGCATAATAAAAGAAATTAAGTGGGATCACTTTCTCTCTCTACTGAGAGGTAGAAAAAACTCTCCAGGACACTTTCTTTCACTCCTGAGATTCTGACAAAGACCAAGGAACATTTCCTCAACAAAATGCAGTTATGCACAAAAGTTCACACAAAATAAAAAAGAAATCTCTTGATGGATACCCAGGGGATCTGCCCTGAGGGGTCTAAACTACATATAACATGGATTCTGCAGAGTTGGTCTAGTATTAATGACCACTTCTTGTCATTTTTTTCTCTTTGGGGCTTTTAGAAATATGTATTGTGGTCAAATGTTGGAAATAGTGAAATTCTAACTGATAAAGTTCAAACAGTGTCTAAAAGTTTTAAAATACAAAGGAAATAGCCTTTTCGAATCATTATATGGAGTACATCTGAATTAAGCAATGATAGGTATACACTACAAAAATATTTCTGATCCCTTGATCACTACTTCTTAAAACACAAATTTTTATGTCAACCAGCCACTTTTACTCAAAATGATGACTCCTCAGGCGCCTATTTCCCACTACTCCAGAAGATATCAAGTGTTCACTTGATGTCTTAGTTGCTTATCATGAGGAGAAAGAGTAATATGGGTAAAGTAGTTTAAAGGTAGACAAAAACCAAACCAAACCAAACCCTGCGGTTTCGAGTATACACTAAAATATCATGACACATTGGCTCCGTGGTCCATTTTGATCAAAGCTTTAATCCTAGAAATGAAAAAGAGATGTTCCCCTCGGAGGTGGTGTTTGAGTTGGGGAATGCTGCTCATTGTGCTCCTGGCACCTAGAACTTGGCTGCCGATAATCCTTGCTCCGTGTGGAGAGAATAATCCCAAATGAGGGCGCTAACCATTTTGCTCATAAAATCTGCTAAGCTGAAAAATGCCTGTTACCCAAGTTATTCATCTTTAGCTCCAAGTGCTAGCAAGGAGGGAGGGATGTGATTAGAACAACTCAAAAGAGGGGAAGAAAAAGAAGGAAAACAGATTGCTGAGAAAATCATTCATGGACTACATTTCACTGGCTTATTGGATGGTAGCATCTTACGGTGGTATGCTTCGTTTACACGAGATGGCAGATTAGCTGTTTTTGTTCTTTTTAAGAGATGCTACATTTTGGCTACATTTCTGGGAGCTTCAATATCCCAGGTTTTCTCACATGAGTGTATATACAAAGACACAGTTATAACTAAGAATGAAGAACTTATGAAAGAGTTTTTAGAAGTAAGGTACTTTTCTGAAAATAAAGGAACAAGAGAACATTTTATAGTTGGTCTACTTCCATTCTGTTTTATGTTCATGGTGTTTCTGTTTGGCATCTGCTGAGGAAAATTGCCAGTGGGCAGCAGATTATCCCAATGTATCCTTTTTTTTCCCCTCAGTTTTTAATCTCTTTTCAGGTAACAAAATAGTTTTTCTCTTAGACCAGATTCACTTGGTTTTTCACTTACTTAATTTAAAAGGTAATTTAATGCTTCACAGGAACCCCAGAGTGAGTATATGCTCATCTTGATGCTTTGGGGGGAAAAAACTTACCATCACAAATATCTGTATTCTAAATTCTCATAACCAGTTGCTTCAGCGTTCGTGTCAAAATTAGGGTGCTGGATTAGGGTGGTCATGGTGGGACCACTTAGTTAATAGAAAAACTTCCAGAACAAGCAGCAATATAGACCAATAACAAAAGAGAAAGGAATTCAGAATGATAAATACCTGGATTCTGATTCCAACTCTGCCACTCACCAGCCATGTGCCTTTAAATAAAGGTATTTAAAGCAGCATAGAATAGTGGCCGGTACTTACACGGTAGAGTTCTATTACTTAATCCTGGTGTGCGATCTTGGGCAAGCTACTTAATGAGCCATGAATCCCTTGATTTGTACCTACCTTGCAAGATTACTGCTGTGAGGTTTAAATGAGTTAATTTTAGGTAAAATTGAGCCTAGTGCCTACACACTGAAAGCCCATTAAGCACCTAATAATAGCTTTAACTGTTATTATTAATAATTTAGTGCAAAGCATTGCAAAACCTGAAAAATTACGAAGCCTTTCAAGCTTGAGTTTCCACCTGTAGAAAAAGGAGATTAAAATATGTATCCTCCTAGCGTTGTTGTGACAAATAAACGAGATGGAGCATTGAACGGTTGGCACAATCACTGGTTGCAATTATTCAGGAGCATTTTGAGCGCTTGAGTGAGAGCCATCTGCATATTTGATTGCTAGTAGATCACGCAGTGTTGCTAATAAACACTTCTCTTAATCTCAGTCATTATTTGCTTCTAGTGTTCATGCTTTTAAAGTACGCGAGGGCCATTTTCTCATCCTCCCTCTGTCTCAGTGGTATATTTCCACAGACCGCCCTCTGTTGTCTGTTTCCTGAGCCACCCTTACACAGTATTTTAATTTCCTTGGCTTCCAATTAAAGAGGTGAGCCCCAGCCTTTTGACATTTACACCTAAGTATTTTCTAGATCGGAAGTCGTCTGACCTTCAATAAAGCTCATCTTTTATAAATCTTTCTTTGTTAACCACTATGCATGCTACTACCACTCTGGGATCCTTTCAGTCTTGCTTTCAAGCATTCTTAAAAAAGGCTCATAAATTGGATAGTTTTTCTAAAGCACAACTTCCAGTTCTGGAAGGTAATCTTAAAAGAGAATTAGGGGGATGGGATCTTTCCGAGTTCCATTAGTGCTAAACTTGCAGTGAGAAGCTCTCTTTGGGTCAAAGTTGTCTCCTTGAGTGCATGGCCATTTTGATAAGAATAGTGCGAGGTAATATAATCCCACTCTAAATTTAGAAGTTGTAAAGTTCATGCTACACTGAAAAGGTAGCAGTGAATGGCACTGCCATCCTTACATTCGAGAGAAAAAAATCAGATGCTCATGTCTTGACCCAAGCAAACCATTTAACATTCTACAGGCTGTGATGGAATGTGGACACAAGATAAAATAGAGGTGTGGGTCTCCCTGCCCTTCAATTCTGTCACCCCTCTGACAGTGTGACCATTGTTCGCAGAGACCATGTGCACTCTTAGCTTATCCTTTCTGTTTCTGGTTGAGATTCCTTGCTGGGGATGGCAAAGGACAATGCCTGGTTCCTGCCATGTGAGAATGAATGACACAATAGTTTAGAGCAGTACCGTGTATAGATAGTGGGCTGCCCACATTTAGCAGTCCCTGTGGCTACCAGGATAATAACTGGTGACTTGAAAAATTTACATTTGACCAGCAATTGGTCGGGTGTTTATGTCATGCAAGGTCTAACGGTAGACACTGAAATGAACCAAACCTGACTTTGTCTCTTTAGGATGAGACTGTCCAGTTACAAAATCATATAGGGACAAATAACTGGAATGTAGAGTAGAAAATGCAAGGATCTGTAGCAAAAGGGCTGAAAAGTAATATGGGAGCATAGGAGAGGGGGAAATTTTTCTTAGCTGCATGATAAAGGAAAGTTTTGTGGAAGAAGCGGTATTTAAGCTAGGCCTTGGAATATGAGTAAATTTTGCATATGCAGGAAAAGGGGTTAGTATGTTGGTGGAACAGTTTTATATAACACAATACTTTTACTTAAAGGAGCAGAATGGGAAATAAGTCTAGGGAGGTGGGGAGCATGCTGTCCAAAGGATTATGAGGTCACAGGGCCTTGGATTTCATACTCAAAGGTTAGGGTTTTATCCGATAAATAATATATGAGTGGGTTCAACCTGGGCTTTTTATGAGAATCTCATATTAAGTTTTAAAGCTGCAGGTGTCTGAGCCGAATCATTCCCAATACTTTTGGGCCCAGAGCAAGAGTATGAACGGAGGCCCACATACTGTGTGTCTAAATATTTAGAAGTTTCAAAGTAAGCAATACCCCCAATACAGGGCCCTCATTTCCACCCAGGGTCTGCAGCAAGTCAGGAGGGACTGCTCTGGGCCTGGAGGCTATAGGAGACCCATTCTCTCCTGGAGCCACCCTGCCACTAAGGACCAGAGTGGTCCGTGGACCTTCAGGAGGAAGACAGGGCAGAAGCCATAGGCAGGCCAGAGATGAAGGAGGTGGATGACTCAGGCTCTTCAGGTTCCCGGCTGGTGGTGGGGAGTGCGTTCACTTGCCTCATACCTCAGTTTTCTGACCCCTCGGGATTGGCAGGCAGTTCTAAGTACCGCCTGAAAGTGTACCCCCACACTCCACCTATCTCCAAAGCGGAGGGAAGGGCAGAAGCACACTTACCTGAGGGACGTTGTCTGCCTCCACATCCTCCCACTTCAGAGGATGAGGGGTAGCTCTCCTGATGCTACAGCAGTCCCTCCTTCCTTGGTTTCAAAGGGCACAGGCTGATTTCTTCTCTCTCAGCCCAACCCCACCCCACTGGACGAGAGGGCCCAACTCAGCTGCTCTGTCCTGCCCTGCTATTTTATGAGTGCTCCATTGAGTGTAAACTTTAAAACACCAAGCTCAAAAGAAAAAAAGAAGTCTTTGCATTTCTGCGTTTGTGATGTCTGGGGTCTTCTAAAGCATATGACCCCTTTTGGCCTGGTTGAAGGGTTGTGCTCGGTCTGAACCCAACTCCTGATCTAGCATTTCTTGGGGTGGGGTAGGAGTGCCGTCTTAGGGTTTGTGCTAACAAAGCTCCGTGTGTGAGTATAATGCACAGGCAGGGGTCGTCATCACTGCTAAATGTGGGGGAGGTGTGTCTGTTTGATTTTTGTTTTGCAGCAGAGGAGAGATACAGAGGGTTGGTATTTTAGAAAGCAAAGAGGAACAGCATGGAAGACGAATGGGAAGGTGGTGGATGGAAGCAGGAGAGCCGCAGGGAGCAAGCAAGATGAGGGTCTGGAGGAAGCAGGGGTGGCGGGCTGGGTGTAGGGGGAGCTGGATGGAGGGGTGTCGGGAGGTCACACCAGAAGTGCTCAGTGGTCAGAGGGAGAGATGGGGTCAAGGATCACTTAGAGGTCCCCAGCTTTTTATGGTTGAACTGTGTCCCCCAGACAGCTATGCGCAGGTCCTAACTCCTGATACCTATCAGTGTGACCTTATTTGGAAAGAGGGTATTTGCAGATGTCATTAAGTTAAGATGAGGTCATTAGGATGGGCCCTAACCCCTTATGGCTGGTGTCCTTATAAGAAGACACGAGATGGGGCACCTGGGTGGCTCAGTTGGTTAAGCGTCGACTCTTAGTTTTGGCTCAGGTCATGATCTCGGGATCATGAGATCGACCCCCAAGTCTGGCTCTGCGCTCAGCAGGGAATCTGCTTGAAGATTCTCTCCCTCTGCCCCTGCCCCCACTCACTCTCTCTTTCTTTTTCTCTTTCTCTCTCAGATAAACAAAATAAATCTTAAAAAAAAAAAAAA
>NC_138381.1:40702513-40717672 GCF_054177405.1 Leptonychotes weddellii | reverse complement strand
TTCATTTGGCAACAAATCAACGTGTCAGATTACAAGTAAATATTTGGTGTTCTATTTTGGGGTCCACATATTCTGTTAGTTTAGCCAAGGGTAAAAAGAAGGAAAATATAGGAAATGAAAATCTGCCCATAAGAGGTAGCCTCAATACAGGTCTTGGTCAATTGCTTTAACTTGTTAACTTAATAAAGAAAACAGGTCTCTTTATAAGAAAAAGTATTCCCTATGTGACTTAAATAAATAAAATGGTAGCAATAAACTTTACTGGTTAACTCTTGCTCCGCCGTACCAAACCACCTGAGCACATACAAATAGCTGAAAATACAGTGATCAAGAAATGAAGCTCAAAAAGCAAATAAACTATTTGAAGCAGCTAACTGATTTTGCCCTTGTGCAATGGCAGGAGTTTCAAGTATTAAGATAGCTGCAGCTATGAGTCAACATGTCCAATTATACACAAAAGCAAAATGGTACCTGATCAGCCTTAAATTTTGCCTATTGAACTTGCGTTACTTTCATTAGCCTACTGAGTTAACTATTTTTAGAGCTTGATGAGTTACAGGGCATCTGGCCCAGATTAGGTAAAGCTAGAACTTAACTGGGGTGGAATGACAATGAGGACTAGAATCGGAATTTATTTGGGAGGCATTAGAAGACTTTGGAAAAGGTACTCTTGACTGGTTTAAAAGTAGACTTACCACTCTTCTCGTTGGCAAGGGTGAGTTATAATTTATGCCAGAGGAGAACAATTAAAAACAAAGGACGTGGGGATTTGTGCTTGTGAGTGGAGGAGCTGAGCTCCCTGAGTCTGGTCGCGCTGGCAGCCTTTGGGGAAGGACAGCGGAATCACCTACAGAAAGAGGAGGTGGGGCGGGGCAAGACAGGGTTTGGTGAAGGCCTCCCTTGGTTTCATGGGTGGCTCTAATCAACTCCCTTCAACAGTGACACGGAGTGACTCCATCTACCAGCAAATAAAAATGAGTCTGTAACAAGACTGGGTAAGAAAACAGTGAAGTAGACAGGAAGACGCTGGCTAACCGCGCTGCATAGAAATCAAAGACCACAATGGAAAGCCAACTTGTATGTTTCTCCTGCAAGGGGTTCTGTTCTGAACTGTTTGGGAGGGAGTGACTTTCCGCTGGGCAAATTAAAACCTGGGAAGATCACTCAGGAGAGTCACCTTAGTTAAGGGAAAAATAGATACAAGTATCTTTTTGCAGCCATGATAGTATCAATGCAGAGGTCATGATATGTTCAGAGGAAGCTTGCAAATCAGAACTGACAGTGTCTTACTTCTCCACTGTTTCCTTGGGTGGGTGTGTGGAGGGAAGGAAGGAGATGGGGAGACAAAGAAAGTACATGTGATCATCCATGTCTGACCAGTGTACTTGTTCTCAGAACCAACAGCATGTATACTGTTCATACTTAATAATCAGCAAAACCTTTTTTTCCATATTTACAAATGCTTGACTATTAACATCTAATGCATAACTCTACAATTTATGAGAAGGGAAGAAATACCTGGTCGGTGATACGTTCCTGGATTTTTTCTCTAGTCACTGAAAGAGAAAGCAAAAATAAATGTGACATTAAAGGGTGAAAATGAATAAAATGCAGTACTGATCCTGCTCTGTTCTCACTCAAAATTCCAAAGCAGTCATGGGCTCTTTAAGCAAACCCTTGTATTACAATATGGACCTTTACAATCACTGCAATAATTGGGAGGGGGAAAAAAAGTCAAATCCTAAATAAACCACATGAGGCAAAGATGTTAGAGAATAGAATGGACAGCCGGTAAGGGGGTACCCCAAAAATGCATGAAACTTTGGCAGAGGAGTGGAGAGAAGAAAAGGACAGAATAAAAACTTGAACAATAGCCAGTCAAAGGTTTCCAGACAACGACAACCTGTTCAAGTACAACACTAACACCGAGCTCCGGGAACCTTGAGGACTAGACAAGGAGTTCTAATGTGACAGGTGGCAAAGTGCTACTTTTAAAACCTTTTCTCTGATAATAAAGACATCATTATGCTTTGTTCTTATGGTGCTGCAGAAATTCAAGTGAAAACCAACAGTTTTCTGAAAGGTATCTTGGTCCCGACAAAAAAAAAAAAAATCAGAGTAACGTATGAAAGGTAACAGGGATATATAAAGAATAAAGTCACTAAAATAGTAAAGCTTCGTGGTGAAAACAGCCTGAAAGTGATCAGTATTGTTTATGTATTAAATAGAAGGAAAAAATCCCTAGTAATAATAAATGATCAACAAACCAACAACCAAGGAAGAGGGGAAAGAAGAAATTTTGTGGCACTGCAGATATTATGGGCTTGTGAACATCTTGGTAGGATACATAGTTGATCAAACATGTCCTTTTAAAATTTTAAATAAGATAACTGTGCAGTCACTTGCATTTTTAGGAAATAATACAGACTGGTCCTGGGTACCCTTTACCCAGTTTTCCCTGATGGTAACATCTGGAAGATCAAAGCACAGAATCCCAACCAGGATGCTGACATTGACTCGGTCGGAATACGGAGCATTTCCATCACCGCAAGGATCCTTCCCGTTGTGCTTTTAGAACCACACCTATCTCCTCCCACCCCCTCTCTCCTCTTAACCTTGGGCAACCACTCATCTGTTCTCCATTTCTATCATTTTGCCATTTCAAGAATGTTACATAAATGGAATCCTCCATTTCATAACCTTTGAGGTCAGTTTTTCTCACTCAGCTGAGTTCTCCAGAGATTCGTCCATGTTGGCCTGTGTATTCCTGGGAGTTCATCCCTTTTCATTGCTGAGTAGTAGTCCATGGTAAGGACGTACCAACATGTGTTTAACCGTTTGCACACTGAAGGTCATCTGGGTAGTTTCTAGCTATTATGAATAAAGCATCTACCAACATTTGCGTACAGGCTTTTTTGTGAGTGCAAGTCTTTATTTCTCTGGGATAAATGCCCAGGAGTGCAACTGCTGGGTTGTATGATAGTTGCAGGTTTAGTTGTTTAACAAACTGCCAAACTGTTTTTTTTTTTTTTAAGACGTGTACTGAATAATTGATATTTACCAATCAATTAATCAACCAAAAATAAGTATATTTGAACATTTTACTAAGTGTTCAGTACCAGGCAAGGTGTTATATGAGATACAGTAGAAGTGTAAGGAGCATAGAAAATGGAATGACAGCGTTAAGAGTGGATTGTCATGCCACTGTTAAAAAATGCCAGGGGCTAATCTTGGAGTCTTCAGATAATAAAAAATCATTTTCTTCCTTTTTTAAATGGCATTGCCCAATGAGATTCTCTTGATATGTTTTAATAGTTAGATTTCTTTTGTCGGATTATATGCAGGATGTTTAAAGAAGAGGCAACATGATTTGTGGAAAAAGCTTGGCTTTTTGAATTAGATCACCAGTCTTGCCTAGAAGACGGAGAACATCCAGCAGAAGGAAGGTCATGTTTAAAGCCATGAGACAAAGGGGGAGCATAGTGGGTCCAAGGCATGGAAAGGAAGCCATGATGGCCAGAGTGGAGAAATAAGGGTGTGTGGTATAATATGAGGTGGGGCAGCAAGTAATGTAGACCACTTCTGGGAGAGTTATGATCGTTACAAGAGCAGTGGGAAGTCAGTTATTAAGGAAATTTAGGCCAGGGTGTGGGTTGGGACATTGGAATGGTGTGGTCAAATGTGCATTTTTAAAAGACCACTCAACGCTTGTTGCTAACTGCAGAATAGGCTAGAGGGGAGCCCGGGGTGGCAGCCACAGTACAAAGCCTTCCTTCTGCTTCCTTAGGAACCAAGGGAACTCTGAAGGAATTCCAGAGAAAAATGAGAGCCCAAACAATCAAACCATCATCATCTAATAATGCAGCAGCCCACTAGACTCTAACAAATGGAGCAGACAACAACCTGGTGTCTAATCACAGCCCTGCCATTTGCTAGATGTTTGATTTGGGGCCAGTTAACTAATCCCTGCATGTTTGGTCATCTATAACAAAGAGTTCACAATATTTCCTCCTCTCCAGATTTGGGAGGATTAGAATGAAGTAAGTAGGCATTTTGCAGGCAAAGGAGAAGCGAAGGGCATTCCAAGGAGTTGTGGCCGGAAGGAGAGTCTCAGAGGCAAGAAGAGGGTGTATTTGGATGAATCTCGAGATGTTCTAGTGGTTTATAGAGTGAGAGCATATCCCAGAGCAGGTGGGAAGTAGGGGGTATGGGAAGAAGGTAAGAGCTTTGGGGCATTGCTGGCTTGAGGTGAAGTTGAGAAGGGTTTTTCCGGCTGTGGGAAGCCAGTGGAGGTTTTTCAGCAGGGGGGGTGAGGTGACCAAAGCTGTGCTTGAGAAAGAGGACTTTGGTGATGGTGTGGAGGAGGGGGTGATGGTGAGCAGAAGATACGTGGCAGAGAGAGCAAAAAGCATGTCCAGTCCTCAGGCAGCAGGGATGAGGGTTTCAGCCCAGGAGGGAGAACAGAGATGGAGGGATGTGTGGAGCTGGTGGTCTTTCTGAGGTAAGTTCTGGAGACTGAGTGGATGTGGCAAGTACAGGAGCAGGGAGCGAAGGCAAGCCCTAGGTTTTCATCAAGGGGAACGTGTGGATACTGGTGTTACCAAGCAGACAGGGGGAAAAGGAACAGAATTTAAAGAGAAGTTATTAAGGGAGCCCTATGGGCTTGTCCCCATAATTAAAATGAAGATATCTATAGGTTATGAAAACTGACATGGCAATTATGGTAAATAGAATAGAATACAATAATGCCCCCCCCCAATGTCCATATCCTAATCTCTGGACCCTGTGCATATGGTACCTATATGCAAAGGGACTTTATAGACACGATTAAGTTAAAGGTCTTGAGAGAGGAAGATTATCCGGGATTATCTGAATGCGAACAGTGTCATCGCAAGGGTCCTTATAAGAGAGAAGTAGGAGAATCAAAGACAGAGGAAAGGGGATGTGACAATGGAAGCAGGGGTCAGAGGGATGCCGTGGCCTGAAGAGGCCTGAACCTGGAAGGTGGGCAGCCTCTAGACTTGGAAGAGAGAATGAAGCAGACTCTCCCCTCTAGCCTCCTGAAGGTATGCCGTCTTGCCGTACCTTTCTTCTAGTCTAGTGAAACCCCTTCTGACCTCCAGAACTGTAAGAGTAATACACTTGGGAGAGCCCTGGCTCCAGCTACAGGTAAGAAACCAAGACACAAATATCTTGGGATGACAAGACAGGCTGGATACAGGTTTCCTTGGCAAAGGGTCTGAGTGAGTCCAGGATTTGGATCATCTGTCCAAATGAGAAAGAGGCAGGTGACCATTGGTGGTAGAAGGGGCAGGAAACACTTCCATGTTTTGGACGGACTTAATTACCAGATGGGGTGCAGCTCAGATAACAAGGTAGGTGCCGTGCTGGGGGAGCGAGGGGTAAGGCAAGGGCTGATTCAGAAGATAACAGGGCAGGTTTCTAGTTGCTGAGGTCAGTTGCTTGAGGATCACAGGGACTCAGAAGCCAGACAGACCATTTCTGTGAGTTACAGTTATTTAAACATAAGAAAAATCATCTCCTCCCTTGAGCTATTAAAACTGTAATGAGTTAAAATATATAATTATATAATTATTTTGTGGCCCTAGTGGTTATGATTGCAGCTAATGATAGTCTTTTTTTTTTCCTCCTGCTTACGGATGGTCTTGGGCTGGTGCAGATGTACATGTTCCCTGGCCCATGCAAGAAAAAAAGGAGGGAATCCCACTTAAGGAAAACCTAAGTCATTCCCAAGTTTATTCAAATCGTATTTGAAAAAGAGGACTGGAATTTAGGGGATAAATTGTAACTGCATAAGCCTTTGCTAATAAAAGATTAAGAAGTATGTAGTTTAGCATCTTTTAATTATTTTTTCTAGCATCTTGAATATACAATGTTTGAAATCTCTGGTTGGATCAACATTATTTTGCTCAGAGGTTTGTGGACTTTGCATACTGATTCTTTCCTGTTTCCAAGTACATTTGCTTTTAGGCTATTTTTATTCACTTTAAAGGAATTTTAATAACTTTCTGTTGACAGCATGGACAGCTGGTCTTGAGAATTAAAGAAAATTCACTTGCTGACTGAGGAAGGAAGTGACATCAATGAGCTTCTAAAGTCAGCCCAGAGGGGGAAATTGGTTTGTGAGAGAGTGGCCTTTCATTGCACTATATTTATCGAGCGATGCCTTGAGATGCAAATTGCTGTATCAATCAAACCCATGGTGCCTACCTCCAACCAACTTCATGCAAACTGAAGGAACAATGCCCTGAAACACAAAGAGGAAGAAGGATGAGGGGTGCAGGAACCCAGGGGCTAAGTGAATTACGGGAGCTCATGATCCCCTCTCTCTGGTGGATACTTCCTTTCCTGTCAAGCCTCAGTTTTTTGTCTAGAAAATGAGTTTGATGCAATCTGTTGGTTGAAGTCAGTCTGTTTCTGTGACAGATGGTTACTAAGACCATGTCCCCATATATATAGTGTAGGCATGTTATCGCTCCACTTTGTCCCAAAGAGTGCTATCAATTGCTTTATATCCCCCACTGAGAGCTATCTGGAAAGAGGGATTGTTAGGTAGTCATATGTAGCTACTAACTTGACATCTTGATACTTTAAAAATTGGCATTCATTCATTGTTTATAACTCTACTGCAGAAAAATTCAGGCACCCAATCAAGACTTCAAATAACAACGACAATAGTAATAACAATTTTAGTGTCATAATAATGAATGACTTCATTCTTCATGACCACCAGAGAATTTCCCTCTGGAGCTACAACAATCCATTTTTCAAAGGTAAGTGTGGTGCAAGTGGATTGTGTGTGTGTGTGTGTGACGTGTCACGCATGTGTGTATACACGCACACCAGTGTGAGGCAAGCAGGAAAGTATCTAGATACATTTTATGGTACGAGCTGAAAAATTAGATTGCTATTATTTATTTCTTAGCTCACTTTAGAAAGTGACGTGGTTAGAGTGACAGTTCAATAATAAATAATTTGAGTTTGAGTTAACAATCTAGTATCAAAGTGAATTTAATTCAGCCTAAGAGATAGATGCATTAACCTTGGTTTCTTTTCCTTGTCTCAAAACATATTTGGGATATTCAATTAAATTTTCACATTTTATGAGTTAAATATGTAATTTGAACTACTCCAAAACAAATACTGGTTAAGTAAAGAATGAATGAGCTCTCAATAGCCACAGTCTTCAGGCCAAAGGGTTTCAGACTCTCCCCAAGTCTAGAGATACGTTGACTCTAGCAAAATTCATTCATTTGATCCTACAGCAATATTTTAATGAGCATCTATTCTGGACAATATGCTTGGTGTGCTAGAGGCACAGAATAAAGTAGAAGAAACAAGATGAGCACACAAAAAGGCAACCATGTGAAATCACGGAGCTGTAAGGGATTATTAGTAAATTGTATAAGTATGCAGATCAAAGGGTATTTAAATCTTGATACAGTAGAAATGGTGACCGATTAACTTCCAGACTTTTCTGGTCTTGGCTCTGTACAATAGTTAGCAAATAACTTTACTCCTCTAGTCTTTGTCTTTGGTGCATAATGACAGTGTTTCAAGGACAGAGGGTTTCTAAGTTTGTTTCTAGGTACTTAAGTTCTTTGGCTCTAAAAAGAATGAGGGAGATCGAAAATTTCCATAGGATTGCACCCCTCCACCAAAAAGAGAAGAGGTCATGTTTGGTGGGGGCACCTGGGGATGCCTCATGGAGGGATAGCATTTGATCTGGGTAGGACATTAGCAGAAGAAGATTGGAGGAGAAGCATTTTACCCAGAAGGAAAAGCATGAGCAAAGGTACAGAATCAGGAAGTGCACAGGGCATGTGCAGGGAGTCGTAAACAGTGGCGCTTGACTTCACTGGAGTCTGTATATTAGCAAGTAATAAGAGGGATCTTATTAAGGCAAAACCTGTAGCATAAACCAATGTCACGGAGGGCCCTAAACACTTATGGGGAGATTTTGACATTTGTTTGGTAAGGGAGCTCTAGAAGATTTTTGAGCCGGAAATTGATCAAAACTGTTTAAAGATGAATCTAACAGTGCTATGGATTGAGGAGGGGGGCTGCTGGTAAGAATGAAGGTGAATGTTACACACTGGGTAAGCAGAGCAGATGTAACAATTCAGATGGGGGGGCCTGATTCAGTGTGACAATGGAAAGAAAGGAATTAAAGATGGCCAAGATCTTTTGTGTGTATTTTTTTATTTTCAATTTTTTAATTCAAGTATAATTAACAAATAGTGTTATATTAGTTTCAGATCTATAATTATAATGATTCAGCAATTCTATACATGACTCAGTGCTCAAAGATGACCAAGATGTTAAGCTTAAGTTACTCGGTAGAAGACGTGCTTCATGCAAAAGTAGAAACAAGGAAATGGAGCCAGTTTAAAGCAGAAAATTTGGTGAGTAATGGTGGAGGTGGGATCATCAGCTCAGTTCAGCACTGGTTAGGTAAGACATCCTAGAGGAGGCAGCGAGTGAGCTCAGGAAAGAGGTCAGTATCAGGCAAACTTCTGCAGAGAGATGAAGCTTCAGGAGGCAAGACTTGTTTTAGAAGTAGAGAGAGGGAAAGAAACACCAACTTAGAACTTTGGGCAACAGTTGTATTTTATTTATATTTGAATGGTTTGATGCCTCCTCAGGTAACGGCATTCAAAGGTTACATCGTCTGCAGTGAATATGAAGAGACGCTATCTCTCTGCTAAACGAAGCTAAGCTAACATAAGGATTTACTATCAGGCACTAGCAGGTTAGAAGTCTGGCTTCAGAGCATATGTTCTCACTGGTCCTGGATCTGAGTCAAAGGCTATGAATTCTGACACCAGTCCAACGTGTTTTTTCTTTAATGCCAAATAGTTAACTTAGTTCTTCATGAATGCTGCCTGAGTATCCCACGAATTTAACTCAGTTTTGACACTCTCTACCTAGAAAGAGGATCAGGTCCCATAGACTAAGGGCTCAGCCCTACAGGACTACCCCCACCGTCCCCCACTTTAGATGCCAGTTGCTAGTCTAAGGGGGTCCTCTGTGCTTTTGACTGACCAGCTATAGATGGAAGTTGCCAACAACCCCCTTCTTGGGTTTGATTAATTTGCTGGAGAGGCTCACAGAACTAAGAAATATTGATTACTTACTGGATTACTGGCTTAATATAAAAGGATATAACTCAGGAATAATCCGATGGAAGATGCATAGGGCAAAGTATGTGGGAAGGGGGGCAAAGCCTCCATGCTCTCTGGGCAAGCCATTCTCCTTGGATCTGCACTGTTCTCCAACCCAGAATGTCTCTGAACTCTGTTCTTTCTTTCTTTTCTTTCTTTCTTTCTTTCTTTCTTTCTTTCTTTCTTTCTTTCTTTCTTTCTTTCTTTCTTTCTTTTCTTTCTTTCTTTTCTTTCTTTCTTTCTCTCTCTCTCTTTCTTTCTCTCTCTCTCTCTTTCTTCCTTCCTTCCTTTCTTTCTTTCTTCCTTCCTTCCTTCCTTCCTTCCTTCCTTCCTTCCTTCCTTTCTTTCTTTCTTTTATGGAGGCTGCTCTGCATAGCTAGGATTGACTAAATCACTGACCACTGGTGATTGCACTTCAAGAAGAGTTTTTCTTTCAAATTCAAACAGGATTTTAGGTCAAATAAGATTTTTTAAAAAGAGCAACACTAAACTGGAACACTGAACTGAGCTGGTTAATTCGTAGCTAACTTGTAGAGTGCTAGAAACTTCCGACAGTACATATGGATCTTCTTTCAATTACCTCTTTTCCATACATCAACACTTACTCACTTAAGGCCAGAACCAGCTGAAAGGATAGTTAATGTGCTGTAACTGTTAGTCAATCTCACAGTTCTTGTACAGGAGGTAAACATACCTCCAGAGAGTTTGGATAGTGTAGGTCACAGTTCCTGTGGAGAGAAAAGGGGAAGGCTATGGTTTTTTCAGTGGTCCTTCTATAGGACCCGGGCTCACGCTGTGGCATGCAGTGGGTCTGTGGTTCAGGCAACAAAGACCAGGTGTAAACGGGCAGCTTTTAGGTGGTTCCATATGGCCCCATTTTCCCAGTATTAACCTACAAGATCTTATCTTGTACAATACCAACCAGAGAGGACACACACATGATTTTTATACTTTTATTTCATTTCCTTTACTTTTGGTATATTTTTTAGCAATTTGGGGAATGTTGCCATTTGTTAGTTTGTTTTACATTTCAGAGTTCCTAAGTATCTTCTAATCACCCCTCCTAGCCCAGGGGTGTGGGTAAAGAGTGAGGGGTTGAGGATGGGGAGGATGGTAGGAGAGCATAGGGAGGTGTCATAAGTCAATTCTGGGGTGGGAACCTTTTTTTGATACCCACGAAATGGTAGAAATCACAAGGCTGAACATGTTGAGCTATGTTCACCATGGTTGTACCCTAGTGAATTCTTCTTTCATTAGAGATTCACTTATTTTACGTCATTAAAATTAATTAGGGGGAAATTATTTAATATTCATTTTAATCAAAATTGATCCCTAGCTTCTTGCTTTTTGTAAGAAAAGATTTTGGGGTTTTAAAGCTCACCATTTTTTTTACTTAGCAGGAAAACATGTTGATTATTTTGTTTCTCAATGGTAACAGAACAATTTTCTTTGGTTATTTTTCTCCCTTTTGGAAAATATAATAATTTGAACAAGGCACTTACACTCATGAATCTCTGAACCATTTCATACATGAATTTTTATATGATTTTTTTATTTTAAAATCTCTCATTCTTTTTTTTCCTTGAAAGAACGGAGAACATAAACCTTTAGAGTTTTATGGTAAGGCAAATAATAGCAATTCTGCTAGAGTGCCATAGTGAGTGCTTACATCAATATAATTCTTACATTTAAAACACCAAATAGTATAAATAAGAACTTAAGATGAGAGGAGATAAATTCCATCATTCTCTGTTAACCAAGTTAAGGTCAATGATATTTTGGTAATTTGAATCACCAATCACAGTCTTATATAACTAGAAGATCCCTTCTTCTTGACTTCGATGAAATTCAGTACATGTAGAGATTTTCTTTCTTGTCTGTGAGGGAATACTTGCTATGCAAAAACTGGTTATAATAGCATGGTGCTGGTTCTGAAATAACTGGATACGTTATGTTTCTTCTGTAACAACACTGACCTTGGGTGGGGTCTGTTTCCGAAAGCAGCCTGTGAATACTCGTCATTTTAAATTGCTACCTAAGATTTCTTCCACACACACCAGAGCATTTCTGAAGTCTAGATCAGTTGTAAGGATTAGCTATTCAGCAATGATCACAGAAAGTTAATTCAAAGCCCTTGACTGTAAGCAAGGCAGAAATTTGAAATCCGTAAAAATCTCATCAGGGTCATCATGTTGAGATGATTTTCAGAAGGACTGGGGTAGAGGCAGAGGACAAGCGAGGACACTATTTCAGGGCCCTTGGGGAGAGGTGAGGAGGCGAGGAGATCCTGAGGGCAGGCAAGTGGTGTTGGGATGTAGAGGAGGGACCCATTCCTGAAATGTGCAGCAGGTAAAGGCAACTGCTTGATGGATTAGTGAAAGGGAGAAATCAGGACCATTAGCAGGTTCCAAGTTTGGGGTCTCCTTGGATGGTGGTGCCATCCCAGGGGTAGTTTTAGAGGGTAAGATAATGAGTTCTGGTTCCTACATGGTTTCAGTGCCTGTGGGACATCTAGGGATGAGACGTCTAGAATGAGAAGAAACGGGGCTTGGTGTGTATAAGAAATGTAACAAGGGAGCAGTATCAAGGGCATTAACAAGTCGGGAGGGATCCACTCTTACTTTGCTGACACTAGAAGCACAATGACAACCGCTTAGGAGAATTTGTCAACATCTAACAAAATGCCTTAACAAGTTGCCCCTCGAGTCAACCTTTTGACTCCTACTTCTAGATCTGCCCTTGAAGATACACTCGTGCAGTATAAAAAGTATATGCACATGGTTGTTCAAGACAGCATTACAAGGAATAGCAAAAGACAACAAACAACCCATTAGAAACAACTATAAGTACATCCACACAAGAGAGAACTATTTATTTATAAAAACACACTACAGAAGATCTCTCTGAGATAAGAACACGAATATATCTATATGGTTCTATTTGCAAAAGAAATGTAGAGCGAACAAACCAGCTACTGAAAATACTTCCTTATGGGGAAGGTTGTTGGGTGGGCACGGTGGAAGAGAATATGTTTGGGAATCAGACCTCTCTGAAAAGACATTTTAATAGAGTCGTGACCTCTGAACCATGTAAATACTTCACATATTCAAAATACGGCGCCACCAGTCTACCTCTCCACACAGCGTGCTTTCTGCTGCTTCATGTTGCCTCCCTTCAAGTATTCGACAGACTCTCATCTTACCAGTACTTTACTCAAAGCCCGACTCCTCTGCTACTTCCTGGGACACCACAGACTCTGGATCTACTATTACATCTTGTCTTCCTCTGGATGCACACTTTTAGTTAAGCCTGGCATTACCTCCGAGCTTCTAGAAGTCTGCAGCCTGTTAAGTCATTACCAGGACTAGTCATAAAAGCCAATGTTGGTGCTTATTCCTGAGCCCTTGGGTCTATTTTGGAGAACTCGGAGAATGAAAAGATTAGCTGCCTTCAAGCTCCCCCAGCTGTTCAAATGGAATAACTTCACAGAGCCCTAGGGTGTCGGGCGGCACAGATTCAAGCTTGTATTTTTAAAGAGCATTAAAAAAATAAGTGAAACAACTCTTTATGTGTCTCTTCAAATGTATATACTTATTGAAACTTAAAGACTATTCTGTAATAGTAGGATGTAGTGATTAAGAGCGCAGACCTGGGTGTCAGACGTACATGAGATCCGAGATACATGACCCCCAACTCTTCTGTTCACCAGCTGTGTGATCTTGGACAATTTACTTAGCACCTCTAAACCTTGTTTCTAAACTTCGTTTCTCTAAAGTGGGGATTATCAGAACAATACCTACCTCATGAGGTTTTCATGAGGAATGAATGACATAATGCATGTATCATAATTAGCACAATGCCTGGCACATAATAGGTGCTCAGTAAATGTAGCCAGTATCTCGTATCACAGTTACAAGAAGGATAGTAGAAATGATTATACAACCCAAGCATTTATAGCCAGGGCAGCCAAATCCTGGTATTGTAAGAAGAAAATTTTAGATAAATTTAGAGAGAAACTGTAAACGTCATTTAACGTAAGAATATTGAAGCAGAACAGAGATCTTGATGTAGCTAACACAAATTTGATAACATTTACTAGAGTTCTCAAGTTTTATAAACATTGGAGAAGAGAGAAAGACAAATACTGTATGATCTTACTTCTGTGTGGAATCTAAAAAAAAAAAAAAAGAAAAGAAACAAAAATCATAGCATAAAAGATCAGACACATGGTTACCTGAAGCAGAGGATGCTGTGGCTGGGGCAGAGGGATTGGAGAAAGGTGGTCAGTCAAAAGATACAAACTGTCAGTTATAAGATAAACAAGTACTATGATGTAATGTGCAATCTGATGACTACAGCTAACACTGCTGTATGATATACAGGAAAGTTGTTGACAGAGTAAATCCTGAGTTCTCATCACAGAAGAAACATTGTTTTCTTCTTTCTTTTGTTTTTGTTGTATCTATTATGGGACGATGGATGCTAGCTGAACCTATGGTGATAATCATTTCACAATATATGTAAATCAAGCCATCATGCTGTACTTTAACTTATACAGTGATATGCATCAATTATTTCATAATATAAGCAGAAAAAATTGGAGAACAAATCTAAATCCATATCATGTCATTTATTCCCTTGCACTCATTTAACTTAGCCACTAAGAAATTAGTGCAAAAATTTACAGATTTACTTAGAGGCAGCTCTTACTTTGTATGTTTCAGTTAACTGCCTTCCTAAGATACTGGTTATACAGAGTGTACTTTCGTTCTCAACCGCCCATCTGGTTCCTGGACCGGTGCCTAGAAAGGCCTGGCTGCCTCTGTTTTGGTCTGTTTGCACCTGTCCTGGACAGGGGGCTGGGAGGGCTTTGTAGTTAGCACCTCAGCAAAGGGCAATCATGTATTCATGGGAGTGTGGGCAGGGAAAGAAGGCATTTTTTTTTTTTTTTACCTCCAGAAACAAATATGATCATTTCAAACTCCAAATTTCTTTTTCCCATTTAGTGCACAGCACTTACATGTGTTTTCTTTTTCTTGATGCATAAGCGAGAAAAATCGAAACTAAGGTCACAGTAATGACAATCTAATGTTCCTTATGGCCGAGCTACTCAGGACTCAACCCCCCCATCCCCCCAACCCCCAGTTCCCAGGTCTCCAGGCCCTTCATCCTCCCACCTCTGGCAGCCTTGTCGCTTGCCACACAAATGTACGTGCGTTCCATGCTAGCAACACCATTTTCTATGTGCGTGGTGATGTGGGAAAAGGATGGAAACCCTGTGTGGGAGAAGAAGCAGGTTTGAGTGCTGCCCTTTTAGAAAGGGGCCAAAGGTAAGGTGCAGGGCTGAGCCTGTGTTTCACAGTATTGCACACAGGGAGCACGAGGAGATCCCACACACAAATGTGCAGGGCACGAAGTGATATGGGAGGTCTTTTTGCCTAGTGGTCAGTCAGGAAGGCGGGTGTGTTCATCTAGAAAATAAGAGGTACACGTCCTTCTTCATGTTCTGAAGCGACATCTGCTGCTTCCCTTTATTGCTTGTTGTCCAAAGTCAACACCTGCTTGAGAAGCTTTTTATTTATTTATTTATTTATTTTTTATTATTATGTTAATCACCATACATTACATCATTAGTTTTTGATGTAGTGTTCCATGATTCATTGTTTGCATGTAACATCCAGTGCTCCATGCAGAACGTGCCCTCTTTAATACCCATCACCAAGCTAACCCATCCTCCCACCCCCCTTCCCTCTAGAACCCTCAGTTTGTTTTTCAGAGTCCATCGTCTTTCAGGGTTCGTCTCCCCCTCCGATTTCCCCCCTTCATTCTTCCCCTCCTGCTATCTTCTCCTTCTTCTTTTTTTTTTTAACATATAATGTATTATTTGTTTCAGAGGTACAGATCTGTGATTCAACAGTCTTACACAATTCACAGCGCTCACCATAGCACATACCCTCCCCAATGTCTGTCCCCC
>NC_138381.1:40644149-40702013 GCF_054177405.1 Leptonychotes weddellii | reverse complement strand
AACAGAATATGATCAAATATGATCAGGCTGGTGCATAGATCAGTGCCACACCCTAGATTCTGGGTGTATTTTGGTCTGTTAGAAGAAAGTGCCTCCCAAAATTTTAAAGAAACAAATATGTTACAAAAATAAGGGTTAATATGATGAAAGGATGGAATATGACTGTAAAGATGAAAATTATAAAAGATTTTATAAAAGGAATTGATAAGAAGTTGGTTGAAAAAAGAAAGAAGAGGATTAAAAAAAAAGGGAGAGAATGTGATCAGGCAGGAGACTAGAACAAAGCCATACACTAGAGATTTAGGGTATATTTTGATCTGTTAGAAGAAAGTGTATCTCAAAATTTTAAAGAGAGAACAACTTATATATATATACCAAAAATAAGGGTAACTACTATGAAGGGATAGCATGTGACTCTAAAAATGAAAAATAAAAAATATTTTTAAAAAAAGGGATTGATAAGATGTTGGGTGAAAAAGGGAAAAAGAAAAATCTAAAAAAAAAAAGTTAAAAAAAATTAACTTTGAAAGACTAAAGAATCATGGGAAAAAAGCCATGGATTCTATGTGCAGTATTCCCCTAGTGCTGGAGTTCTGCTGCTCTCATTGATCGGTAAATTTGGTCTTGGCTGGCTGTTCTCGCTGATCTTCTGGGGAAGGGGCCTGTTGCCGTGGTTCCCAAATGTCTTTGCCGGAGGCGGAATTGCCCCGCCCTTGCCCGGTCTGGGGTAAGTAATCTGCTCAGGTTTGCTCTCCGGAGCTTTTGTTCCCTGGAAGCTTTCTGTACAGCTTTGGAGGATGAGAATGAAAATGGTGGCCTCCTAATCTCTGCCCCAGAGGAGCCGAGAACTCGGGGCCCCGCTCCTCAGTGCATCCCCAGAGAAAAGCCGTCAGTCACTCCCATCTCCCCAGTCTCCGGCCGCACTCCGTGCTCACCTGGCCTGTGACCGAGCATTTCTATCTCTGGCACCCGACCCGGTGAGAAGCTTATTTAAAACAATGTAAAACTTAATATGAGGAATGACACCCAGTGAATAGAATCAGGCCAGGCAGTATTTGGGTTTAAAGGTTCAGCTGTGACTGTCCTTTGAGCCTCAGGTGAGGAGGGGCACCTGCTGGGTGGGTCACGGCCTGAGACGGCCTGTGCCACTTGCCATGCGTTTCACAAAAATAGTCATGTGAGGTAACCAGCACTGGTGGCCAGACAGTGTTATTTCCACTTGCAAGAGCAGTCTGTTTGCTGGGAGTGCAACCCGTTGATAATTATGTGAAGATCGGTGTATGGAAACCCGAGTGAACTGGCAACATATTATTCATTTACTCCAGTAACAGTCCCTGCTTTTTATAGATCAGAACCCCTGGGCAGCGGGCCATCCCGCTTACCCTTTAATTTGACTCTGGCCGATAGCATGGGCTTTGGCACGCACAGACCTGAGTTTAAGTTTGAGCACTGCCACTCGTTAGCTGTGCACCTTAGGCAAGTTATTTAACATCTCCAAGCCACGACTGCAAATCCGAGGGGTGTGGGTAATAATGGGATGACTTTAGCGTGTTGCTATGCAGACTCAAAGAATAATGTGCTGCCAAGTGCCTAGAAGAGCTGACTCCATGTTCGCTCTTCTCTTTACCTCCTGCAACCACAGTATGAATCACCTGGAAAGTTAATGGTAACTAGCTCTCACGTCAGTACCATCAGATGCTGAACACCTTCACAGGCATGGGAAAGGCTCTGTGGCTGGACTGGTAGGCCTAGTGAGAGACCCAGGTAGGAAACATCTCCTAGTAGGACAAGAAAGGATATTCAAGAAGTGAACATTGACGAAAAAAACCCCTTTGGAATTCTGACTCTATCACTCAGTGAGATGAGATTGGCAATTAAGACAGAACAACTGTATATGATCTATCTCAGCCTGGTAGCAAAAATATGTAATTTATTCATAATGCTGCTTTCATTCTTTACAGATGATTGTTTTGTTCTTTCCAAAGTCTCCAGCATTCCCAACGGATGGACCCAACTGATCATTTAATGTGGGAAGTGTAAGTTAGGAAAATTCAATATTGTTCATAATTCCTAATAATTTTTTTGGTGGGGAGCCTGGGTGGCTCAGTCTGTTGAGCGTCTGACTCTTGGTTTCGGGTCAGGTCATGATCTCATAGGGTGTGGGATAGAGCCCTATGCCTGGTTCCTTGCTCAGCGAGGAGTCTGCTTGAAAGATTCTCTCCCTCTGCCCCTCCCCATGCTCATGCACCACATGCTTCCTCTCTCTCTTTCTCAAAATAAATAAATCTTAAAAAAAAAAGAAATTTTTTGGTAAGTTTAAAAGGTGAAATACTTCATACTTCATAAAAACTATGCTCTCTATGACCACGATTGTAAAAAAATCAAAGATAAACCGTAATTGATAGGATACTTTCAATTTTTTAAAGAAATCGCTTTTAAACCCTTGGAAAAAGCCAGGCACAACAAAAGTGAGTCAGAGTCTTGAAAAAAAAATGTTCTTGTCTTACACTCTAAGACGGAAATATACATCCGTTTTAAATTGCAAGAATAATATCCAGTCCTTTGGGGATTCAAAAACTTTCATTATCCTGCCTTAAATTCTTTTGAAACAACACGGTAGGAATACAAATACTGTATTTGGTATTTCTTGATTTAAACTGAATCCTTGATAAAATGCTGATACTGGTTTAGAATCTGCTCTGCCTCACACACCTACATCCACTTGCACACATGTGCATGCGCATACACACATCCACATATATAGTTGTTTATAACTATTTGGCCTTCCAGTGAATCAATCACAAATCTTCCTATTTTTTTTTTTTTTAAAGATTTTATTTATTTATTTGAGACAGAGAATGAGATAGAGCATGAGAGGGTCAGAGGGAGAAGCAGACTCCCTGCCGAGCAGGGAGCCCGATGTGGGACTCGATCCCGGGACTCCAGGATCATGACCTGAGCCGAAGGCAGTTGCTTAACCAACTGAGCCACCCAGGTGCCCCACAAATCTTCCTATTATGGCAGGATGTCTTCCCAGCTGTCCCATTAGTTTCCTAGTTCCCTTGGCGATGTTGGAAAAGATCCTGAGTTGGTATCAACAAAACAGAGATGAAGGGCAGGCAGTTGGCTATTTTGAGGCACATAAATTATTTTAGCATTTTAGGTTCTCCCTGGTTAGTTTTTTGGTGATCACTAGTGATAAGAAATAAGACTTCAATTCTTCCTCTTTATGAAGGATTTATGGAAGTTCCTGCAGAAGTTTAAAAGATTCTGGAATGCTACAGAATCTAATGCTCCAGTTGGCAGATGTCTTGGGCTAGCCTGAGGATTCACATAATTTTAATCTCAGGAATAATCAAGCAAACACTACAGATACACTGTTTGGAGAGACAGGTCAAAAGGATAGTGTGAACTAAGTGTTGAGGGCTTTATTCTTTCTTTTATGAAATTCTAAAAGTAGTCATTTTCCCTGTGAAAAAAATGTCCAATATTAAGGATATAAAGTGGAAATTAAAAGCGCCACCTTACTCCCCAGTCCTGCTCCCCACGGGAAGCACAGTTAATAGCTTCTTGTACAACATTCTGAAAGTTTTTGTTGCACATGCAAGGATTTTTACCTCTGTCTTTTTGCTTTTTTTTTTTTTAAGTAGGTTCCATGCCCAACGGGGAGGTCAACACACGGGGCCCAAACTCATAACCCTGAGATCAAGACCTGAGCTGAGATCAAGAGTTGGACACCTAACCGACTGAGCCACCCAGGCATCCCTGTCTTTTTGCTTTTTAACACCAATGTACCTATGCTCTCTGTGCCGTTTAGCTACTTCTGTTTTTTCTTTCATTTAACCGGTATTTTAAACCTCTCTTTGTCAGTCTATATAGATACACCCTGTTGTTTTTAATAATAACTGCATCATATTCTACTGAATAGAAGCCCTGTCACTTTTTGAGCAATTTAGAAATTTCTTAATTACAACCAATTTGTCAATGAACTTCCTTTTATCTTTATGTACTCATACAGGTATATTCTGTAGGTTCAATTCTTAGAACTTGAATTGCTTGGCCAAAGGATATGTCAATTTAAAATTTTGGTCCTTAAAGGACCATAAAAATAGTTACACAAATTTACATTCCCACCAACAGTGCATGACAGTATGTTTTCCAACACATCCTCTGGCCTTTAGCATTCTCGAGCTTTGAAATCATTGCCATTGCTAACTCATGGATTTAACTGGAATTTTAAAAATTACCTGAGAAAAAAATGCCAAAAACTATTATGAGTGAGGTTGATTCTTTTATGTTTATCAATCATTGGTGACTTTCTTTCTGAGACCTGTCCATTTCCCGCACATCTACTTTTTATTTGTAATAGCTTATTGCACATTAAATTCATTAGATATTTCTGTGCAAGTTTTGAAGAATTTTTAACTCTTTGCTGTCTTTCAACTTGGATCATGGAAAATACATTTTGTGTGAACAGTTTTACAATTTGTGAAGTAAACTGAATGTTCTACTATGCTACATGCATTTCATGTTGTTTTTAGAATGTGTTTCTTAATGCACGGCTGTTTTAAAAAGTCAGCTATTTTCTTCCAGTACCTTTACAATTTGTTATTTTTGACTTCTGATCTTAAGCTTGGATATGCTTGAAATTTATTTTGGTGCAATGCTTGAGTAAAGGGGTCAGGTTCCCTCTCATCTCCACTCTGTTGACCATCTATTCTTGTTTGAATTCGTGCACCTTTATGTTTTAATGCTTTACCATCTAGTCTTCCTTCCTTATCCCCCCTCACCCCCATTAATTCCTAAATAACGTAAGGCACGAAAGCCTGTATGCAGGTAGAAGATGATCTCTGGTTGGTAATTTTGCTTGCAAATGAAAATGGTTTTTTTTTTAAGATTTTATTTATTTATTTGAGAGAGAGAATGAGATAGAGAGTACATGAGAGGGGGGAGGGTCAGAGGGAGAAGCAGGCTCCTCGCTGAGCAGGGAGCCCGATGTGGGACTCGATCCCAGGACTCCAGGATCATGACCTGAGCCGAAGGCAGTCGCTTAACCAACTGAGCCACCCAGGCGCCCGATGAAAATGGTTTTATTCCACAAAATAGTTTTTGAAAAACTGCAGGCCAGCTGCTGTCTTCGCCTTTGAGGACAGAGCAATGGATAAGAAAGAAAATGTCCCTGTTCTTACTGAGCTTCCATAATAGACAGGGGCGGGGATAGATAATAGGCAAATCAACAAATATAGAATATAATAGTGTGCCAGGAAGTGGCATGAAGAAAATAAATTATGGTGGTGACTCTTAGCAAGACGGAGGAGGGAAGTATCTTAGATCAGCTATTTGGGCAAGGTTTCCGAGTGACATTTGAGCATCGCTCTCCGTTAGTTAAGCTTCATATCTGATTTCCTTCTCAGCAGCTTGACCTTGACACTTCAGTGTCTAAAATAGAGTTTGTTATCTTTCTCTTAAAATCGGTTCCCCCCTGGTCTTCATCATTTTGGTCAGTGCTATCATTAAATCTCGAAGTCACCCAGACCCCGAAACCTTGGGGTCTGTTTGGCTTCTTTCTTTTTTTACCTAGCCTGCCTGTCGGGAGGTCTGTGGCTCCTTCTCTAGGATGTCTTCGACATCCGTCTCCTCCACGCCGTGGCCAGTCCCGTGGCACGTGCTTTCAGGTTCCCACAACAAGATGATTCAGTCTGCCTCCAAACCCGTCTCTGGGCCCCGGACCTTTCAACCCCTGCTCACCCTGCTGTAATATTAACTGTGCACAGCTTTCTGATAAAAAACTTTGAACTGCTCGTGGAAAATATTTTTGCCCACAGAATGAAACAACAGATTACTTCATCTCGGATTCGAGATCCTGCAAAATCTGTGGTCTGCACGACTTTCAACTCTTCTTTCCAAATCAACCCTTACTCTCCGCCAGGTACTAGTCTAAACATTGCAGGTATTAACTCATTTAGCGCTCACGACGATGCCCCAACGCAGGTACTGCTGTGATTGTCATTCTACAAATGGAGCTGTGAAGGCCCAGAGACGGTAACTGACTTGTCTAAGGCCACCAAGCCAGCACACGGACAGCCAGGAAGTTAATGGAGCCAGTCGAGCTCTACCGTCTGGCCTCTGACCAGAGTGGTATATGTTGCCTTCTACTGTTTCAGAATCTGCTCCTGCTTGTGTGAGATTGATGCTACTCCTCAAGGCAGGGATACTCTCTCCCCAGCTCTATTTCTGCTTGTCCAAGTCCTCAAGGCCAAGCTGAGGGAGCCTGCCATCCCCACCTCTCACCAGCCTCTCCCTCAGTGGGTGCCCCACCTCTGAACTCTCAGAACAATCTGGTGATGTATCACCTACCACCGCATAGTGGCACACGAGATTGTGTCTATGTGTTCTGTCTCTGCAACTAGATTGCCAACGACATTAAGGGAGATGCGGTGGCGTATTCCTCTGGGGCCCTAAGAAAGACTGAGCTCATGCAGTAGGTACTTAATGCTGATTGTTGTCGGGGAAGGTCATAGAACACTGTGGAATCCCGTATCCAGAGAGTATTGGCTTCAGTGTGTTTAAATTTAAGACATGCCATATAAAAACTGATGAATAAGGACAGAGGAATTCACTCAGCAACCATTTACTGAGCATCTGCTGTGTCCCAGGCTTTGTTCTAAGTCCCGGGGATGTATCAGTGAACAAATGAGACTCAGTCCGATGAAGCCAGGTGATATGTGATAACAAACGATCACCAGGTCACAGTGGTTTAAGACGAAAGGTTTATTTCTTGATCATGCCGTGTGTTTTTTTTGATGGCTGCCAGGGGGATTTTGCTCAACTTATTCACTCAGGGACCCAGCCCAATGGAGTAGCCTCCACTTTGAAAGATGCAGGATGCCGCGTTAGAAGGAAGAAGGAATGTGGTAGAGAGTGTGCTGGCCGTGAAAGACGCTGCTCAGACATGGCACACGTCCTTTCTGCTCCTCTTCTGTTGGCCAAAATAAGTCACTCAGCCTTTTCTGTATCCAAGCAGTCAGGAAAATAAACTCCTACAGTAGACTTGGAAGGAAGCCAAATGTCAGTGGATGGTCCTCATGGCTACACACAAAGGTTTCTGCCTTTTGGAATTTACTCTAGACTCTAGAGGGGGATGCAGACAATGAGTTGGGACAACAGAGTAGAGATGTAGTAGAGAGGGCAGCAGGGGTGTAGTGTATACTGGGGTGTCTATCAAGGCAAGCCATTGAACAAGGACTTGATAGAGGGGAAAGAGTTAGTTGGGGCTATCCAGGAAAGAAGGTTCTGGATGGAGCAGCAGGAAGCCTATAGGGACAGCATCTCTGTGTGATGGAGGAAAAGCAAGGAGGCTACTGTGGCTGGGGCAGATGGGGATGGGTAGGGACCTAGGAGCTAAGGCCAGACCATGTGGGGCCTTGGAAACCACTGTAAAGATTCTGGCTTTTACTCTGAATGACGCAGGGAGCCCTGGCAGGGTTTTGAGCAGAAAAATAACATATTGCATTTAACTTCAAGATGCATCTGCATTAAGAATGAACACTTGCAGGGTCAGCGGCTGGTGCAGCAATCCAGGTGAGAGCTGATGGCACTTCTCCTAGCTATGGGCTCTGATTGCAGTTTCTTTTCAGGTGTGCGCATGTTTTAAAATGCGGTTTTCATTTCAAACGCTGCATGGCACTGAGCGTGAAATCCGGTTTCTTCCCATGGCCCCCATGATGGCATCTGCCTTCCCGTGGCCTCAACCTCTGACACCCGGTTCACTAACTTCAAGCACACTGGCCTCCTTTCCGTCACTTGATCACCCCCGAGTTCTTTCCAGCCTCACCGACATTCCCTTCACCCAGGGCACCCTTCTCATGTTCAGTTCAAATGGCTCACGTGAGGGAGGTTTTCCCTGACCAGGGAGTGCAAGGGGGCCTCGCTTGGTTGTTCTTTGTCCCATCCTTCTCTGTACTTCCTTCATGGCTCCCTTTACATCTGCAGTTCTAACACTTCACTCTATCACAGTTGAATTCCTCGTTAACTGTCTGCGTCTGACCACTCGAATGTAAGCTTCAATGACCAAACAGTTGGGATTGGGTCTGTCTGGTTCTGAGTGCCATTCCCAGGGTCTCCAAAAGCACCTGGCAGCATAAGGTACCCGAGCAGGGTGTGCATGAAGAAATGAATGAATGAAGCGTTCCAAAGGGTAAGCTGGAATCAATGAGGCAAAGACACAGGTCAGTGGATAAAAGATCCTAGGGGAATTTCAAGAGATTTTCAAGTATCTCAAAAGACTTGAAGAGGTGATGCTTTAGATGGTGAAGTGTTTTCCAAACCCCAGACCAGATGCCATCGCTTTGAGCATGCTGGGCACTTACCATATTCTGTTTTAGTGATCTGTTTTTGGGTATCTGTTTCTTCCACCAGGGGCTACGTATTATTCTTCCTTTTATCCTGGTGCCTAAGTGCTTGACAAATACTTTTTGTACCAAACTGTACTGACTACTCATGTCTTCGAACTCTGTCATGCTGAGCCCTCTAATTAGATCCTTATTAAAAATAAAATCTTATCATGAATCTTGTAGGGCCTTTGTGGAAAGAAACTTTGCATGCATGCCATGATCTTTCAGACACACTGAGATGTTTCTAATCAAGCCACCATCTGGGCCACATGTTTTATTGGCTCTATTATGTTGTGTTCCATCAATTTGTGTCAATATTACAAAATGTGAAGCATAAGAATTGAGCTATGATCTATGACATAGATCTCCCTGAGATGTCTATTTCCCTCTTGAAGTTTTAAAGTCCAATACATTTTGAAATGAGAGAAATTCGGGACTAATTAAGTGAAAATCAGGGCTTAGGGATCGATAGTAGACACTGGTAGGCATCCGAGCAGGCACGGCAAAGTTCTCTAACCAGGTGGAGAATGGTTAGTAATTGAGACACAGAGGCCGATGCTGCATTTCCTACTTCCTCTAGTGTCTACGTGGAACACTGATGGGCTCCTTCAAAGAGGAGAGAGGCCTGAGGAATGCGGGGGGGCGGGGGGGAAGAAAGGTAGGAGGACACCAAGAGGTGAAGTATGTTTTCTGAATCCTAAAAACTGCTTTGAGTTGGTTTCCTCTGAAAACCTATACCTGATTTTAGTATTAGTTTAAAACATGAGTTTCCTTATGATTGCGCGATGCTTGGCAGCTTTCAAACACTTGCACAATCCGCAGTCTCATCTGATCCTCCCGAGAACCCATCAGTAGGCAGAGCGGGGGTTCTTATTTTTCATTTTACGAATGAGGACAGAGAGGCGCTGAGCTTCGGGCAACTTGCTCCAGGCCACAGCGCTGTTAAGTAGCAGAGATGCCAACATGAGTCTTTTGGTAACACACCAACTAGGTCCTGTCAACTCTGCCATTTAAATCCACCGTTTTACAGGTGCAAGTGATGCAGTAAAGATCGGCTCCCAGGAGAAACTAGCAAGGGGTGGGGGAGCAGGGTGTGGAAGGGGAAGGAGCCAAGCAAGGGTGATTTCAGAAATGCCAGACTCAGCTTGTTCTTTGAGGGAGAGGTGCTGTAGAGCCTAAATCACATCTCAGAATTTATTCCACCTTCAGGCAAAGGAGTTGGCCTTTTATATTCCCACACATGTCTATGTTGGCCAGTCAACAAGGGCTGCACCCCACCACCTTGGAAGAGCACCCAGTGCTCTGAGGCAATCCTTTGAAGGGTGCCAAGCATACTTGATGGGACTCCAACAGTTATGCCCCAAATCTACGCTGATCAGGAGGATTACATGAGCTACGGTACCTGGGATAAGTGAAAACAACTTAGAATTTTTCACATGCTATTTGAATATAAGAAATTATTTTATTCCAGTGCATTCTTGGGGCAGACTGAGTCATCCAAGTACATTCTTTGAAATCAGAATCAGACAGAGCTGCAGGACTCTGCCTCTCTTCCTGGGAATCTGATACAAATACATTCATTTAGGAACTGGGGGCATAGTCAAGGCTGGGTGTTCCTTCATTGAATTTATAGGAATTAATTCTCTTAACTCATTCTGTTCGGACAAAAAGTGAAGCATAGAGGACGAGTGATGCAGACCCAAGTCCCCTAAGTGGTAAATGGCAGGCCTTGAATAGGAATCAGGTCCCCTGATTCCATCCATCCGGGGTCCTTTCCAGGGCCCTCCATACCAGCAGTAGGAAGGAACTCTATTTTCCCGCTGGGTGGGGATGAGGTGAGGAGGAGGACAGGGACCAGGGGAGGATTCTCTGATAGTCAGCAGTCCTAGAACTTGCCCGTACATGGAGATGAGATGGAGTCTTTTGCATGTTTTTGTAGTCCTTCTCTACTGTGGACAGACTCTTATAGGACAAGAAGAAAAGTACCCTGTAACTCATTTCTAGAGGCTTCATGGTGTGACAGCATCACAAATATACCACATAGAGCTTGAATGGAAACCACCGGTGGCCTGGTGAGGGGAAGAAGCTGGGGACAGGAGAATGAGCCTTGCTCCCAGGTTGAGAAGGGGAAAGACGACTTATCTCTTTGAATTCTCCACCACACGGCACTATCAAGTGCTTATGCATAGCTGCTTGGGTTGAGAGGCTGTATTCACCCCTCCCCAGCCACCCCGCCACTTAAAAGGAATGGTTTTATTTGAAGGGAAGGAGAGGGCAACAAGGGAAGGGGAGCCCAGGGTGCCTCAGAGAGTGCTCCGCAGGCCCTCACCATGTATGCAGGGCTGGCGTGGGCTGGGAAGATTTGGGGCGGGGGGAGTTGCAGCAGTGTCTTAGGAGAAGTCTGACACACATACTCCACTCTATTTTCTTAAATTTCTAAGGACAATGTGCATCTCTAAAGAAAATATGTTACTTACAATACATAAAGCCATTTAATTTGTACTGAAGTTTAAAAAAAAGTTTAAACAAAACGCATATGGAAGCTGTCTAAATGCTTGGGTTAGAAAGAAGATTGGGTCAAATACAATAGCGGGTCCTAAAGCAATAGCCTGCTACAGGGAGTACAAATCTATCCGCATTTAGTCTAAATGTAGAGTGACCTTTCACTACCAAGCCTTGAGCTTAAAGTCAGCTGCAGTTATTGGAAATCATTTCCAAAGGTCATTTGTAAAAAAAAAAAAAAAAAAGTATATGGATTTAAAGATGCCTCCCATATATGTAGAAAGCCAAACCTGCAAGGCTAGTCAAAAGTAATATGGGGGAAATCACTGTTGCAATGATGAGTTTTGAAAACAACCTAGAAGGTCGAGGGTCACACAGATAGCAATTTCATTTTCTTTCCTTATCCATCAGTAGACTTGTTCCTGTGTGTATTGCTGAGCTATTTACCACCACCACATGTAGAGCAGAAAAAGAATATGCAATATTATTTAGGAGGGAGTTACTAAGAACCATTTGCTTTCACTAGATCAGGACTAATATTACACTGAAGCCAAGCAGAGAACATTCCGATGAGCCAAACCCTGACTCTCATTCCAAGTGGTGGCATTTACATGCAGGATGTCCAACATGTCATTAGAAATTTTTCAATGAAGTCACTGAAGTCACTAGGGCATGATTCCTTGTGCCACCTTAGTAAGTTTTAAAAAAATTTCAGTAGCTCAGCAGGAGTGCTGAAATGCTCTCTCAGTTCATCAGTGAATGCTAAACGAGCCCCCTTTTCAGATGCAGGCAGAAGGCGAGCAGGTATGTGCATACCTGAGAATTAAGATGTGCTTTGATGATTCTCAAAGACATTCTCTTCTCCCATCCTCCCCTCACCCCAGTGTAAAATGTGTTTAATGTTTTCAATTTGTTTTTCTTGGAGTAAAACAGAAATTAATTACAAACAAGTCTGCTTTATTTAATTAGGAATCTCTTTGTCTCGATGTTTTGCTTTTCACTCTTCCTAACTGACCTCTCCCCTTTTTCCCCTGTTTCTGATATTGGTATTTATATATATAAATATATATAGGTGTTTATATATGTAATGTTTATGTTAATATACGTATATATTATGTATATATATGTAATATATCATGTTTTTATATACATATATATAAATATATATATAATAGACTGCTTTTTTGAACTTCAGCATAGACTCCTAAAGAAAAAAAACACTATCTATTTGGATGACTTATTTAGGAACTGTATGTTTATTAAGTATTAAGTCAGAGTATTAATAATTGTTTTGTTCTTTGCCCCAACAACAACAAAAAATAAACAACCACTATCCTGTACTGGAACTCTCCTAGACACTAGAGCCCACATAGATTAAAAACAAGCCGCCTCATCTGCCCTCACGATGTTGGTCTGCTTTTGCTAGTGGAAGAGGAGTTGCCTACAGTTTGGTGTTTGTGATACAGAGGAACAAACGCCATGTTGACTAAGAAATCTGGGTTCCAGTGTTGTTTTCAACACTTACTGGTCTCGTCACTGGAGGCAAGAAACTTCATCTAAGTCTTACTTTTCTTCCACTGTAAAATGAGAGAAAGAATATCTGTCCTACCTACCTCATAGGGCAGTGGAGAAAATAAAAATAAAGACTTTATGAAAATGCTTCATAAATTTCACAGCGTTCTGTAAACTTAAGGGACTGATGCACTCAGTCAATGGCAGATCCAGTGTCTAGCTCGGGCTAAACAGATTGGGTTCTCCACATAGGGATGAATCCAAGAGTCATGTCTTTGGCAGACAGTACGAATTTGCCAGGTGACTTACGTAACACATCACAGATCTGTGTATGTGTGTTTTAGGAATGGGATGGTATGTCAGGGAACAGAATGTGGTCCTGGGCTATTGCATCCTGGAAACGTGCCCATTCTGTTTTGTTGTGCTTGACCCTGAATAGTTCCCTTATAAGATGTGAACACTTTGAGCCTTTTACCCTCCTGCTGACAACCTCTTGCATCTTTCTCTTTCATTATAAAAGCAATACGTTCATAACAGAATATTTGAAAAAGGCCAAAAAGAAGTAAGAAAAATGTCCCCTGTAGTACCACTGTCCTCAGACATACACTTTTTTGTAAAGATGTTTTTTTTTTTTAAATTTGACAGAGGGAGAGACAGCGAGAGAGGGAACACAAGCAGGGGGAGTGGGAGAGGGAGAAGCAGGCTTCCCACCGAGCAGGGAGCCCGATGCGGGGGTTTGATCCCAAGACCCTGGGATCATGACCTGAGCAGAAGGCAGACACTTAAGGACTGAGCCACCCAGGCACCCCTGGACAAGCACTATTAATCCTTTAATTTTTGCTTTCCCTCCCTCCCTCTCTCTCTTTATATGTATGTATATGTATATATTTGGTTGGTTGGTTTTGTATATTTGTGGTCAAACTGCATATCCAATGTTAGAGTCTGCTTTTATTTCCCACATAACATTATAAAATAAAAACATTTCTTTTTTTTTGAGATTTTATTTATTAATTTGAGAAAGAGTGAGAGAGAGAGAGCATGAGAGGAGGGAGGGTCAGAGGGAGAAGCAGACTCCCCACAGAGCAGGGAGCCTGACTCGGGACTCGATCCCGGGACTCCAGGGTCATGACCTGAGCCGAAGGCAGTTGCTTAACCAACTGAGCCACCCAGGCGCCCTAAAATAAAAACATTTCTATGTTTCCATCTCCTTTCTCCTCTCTTGTCTTTCAAAACTCAAGTCCTGCACTATCTCCTTTTGGTAGCTTAACGTGTCCTGCTAATTTGATCACCTGAGCCTCAGATGCATTCTAATAACATCTGTAAGCCAGCATTGGAGTTCACCTCTCTTCTTCCTGTGAGTTAACAGAATCCTCTGTATTCCCCATTTCACCACGAGCTCCTTCAGTAAGAAGCATGTCTGTTTGACTTTGTGTACACAGAGCCTAGATCAGTGCCTGACAGATTGCTCAATCAATATTTGTAGACTAAACCATCGAATGTTGTGCTAAATTCTTTCATGAGTTTCTACCCTATAGTCCTTTGAATAGATGAACCATAATTGCCTCAAAAAGCTCTCCATTGCTGGTTCCAATACTGTTACTACAAATAACTATGTAATTAACACTCTTTTTTTTTTTTTTTAAAGATTTTCTTTATTTATTTGACAGAGAGAGACACAGCGAGAGAGGGAACACAAGCAGGGGGAGTGGGAGAGGGAGAAGCAGGCTTCCCGCGGAGCAGGGAGCCCGATGCGGGGCTCGATCCCAGGACCCTGGGATCATGACCTGAGCTGAAGGCAGACGCTTAACGACTGAGCCACCCAGGCGCCCCTGTAATTAACACTCTTAAATATAATTTTTTTCTGTATTTCAGGTTTTTTAAAATTAAAGATTCAGAGAAAGGAAATTCTAGGTCTAAACATTTTTTATAACTCTTGACATATATTGACCAATTTCTTTTAAAGAAGGTGGATTTACTTTCATCATTTCCAGGCTATATCCCACATTGGTCAAGACCCCATTAAGACAGCACACGTGTTTCTTCCTCCAGGAAGCCTTCTCTGTTCCCCTACCACCTCTGACCTGTCAAGCTTGGGCATGCCTCCTCTGTACTTCCATATAACCTCCACCATAGATTTATGATGCTTTATTGCATACTCTTTCTTCCAGAGAAGAGTATTAGCTCTTTGAAGGCAAGAGGCAAATCTCACTCATTCTTATAATCCTCAGTGCCTACAAGTGTAACAGATTTTCAATACATTCTTGTTGACTGCAAGTAGCTGGTGTTTATTCCAACTATATAATGAAATTGATCCATGAATAGAGTTAATAATGGCAATGATTATTATGTACCAAACAGAGAGATAGAGAATTAGTAGAATTCTTTGCTCTGGAAATCTTGACAGAATTACCATTCAACGTCCGCGATGATGATCAGTTATTCAATGATTCACACGCTGGAATCAGGAAGTTTCAGAAGGGTGAATTTCCACTTTTCCATCAACCTGCCTTTACTCTGTTTTATACATCAGGATTCCTTCCTCTCAAAAGTCCTAGGGTTTACTACTTCAGCATACAGATTCAATTACTGGTAGTGCTGCCTTAGGCAAGCAGCCCTATCCGCTCCAAATCTGTTAAAAAAGAAAGTCTAGACTTTTCCTGGGGAAAAAAAAAAAAGGATTTTATAATTTATACCAGTTAATAATGAATATTTTACCAAGGGCAGAAAATGAGCAGAGTGACGTGAGAGAGCCCGTGAAATTATTTCATAACAACCCATTGGCTAAAACAGAAGCTGAATAGTCCATGCTTAAACCCGAGTGCACAAAGCAGATGTAAAAATGAAGTGATCTCAAAGAATACAGATACCACCTTTCACTTCTTTAGCCTTTCTTCAAAGTGCTGATCAACAGTCAGCCATAAAAAAATGATCCTTAAATATGTGAGAATTCCGGGATGTTGATGGAAATGGATTAAGGCCACAGGAGGATTCTTTTTCCCTTCATTTTTGCGCATATCTGCATAGCAGAACTGGAATAGTGCATTTTTTCCCCCTAGTTTCCCAAATTAAGGAGTGGGCTGAGAAATTGGAATTAGTTGCAGATTGAATTTTACATGTTACATAAAGGCTTTTGGTTTTGAAAAAAAAGCGTAACATAAAATATCGGTAAGAAGCAGCTTCAATGTTCCTTTTTTTACAGGGCCAAAAACATAAATATGCACGGGCGCCTGGGTGGCTCAGTTGGTTGGGCGACTGCCTTCGGCTCGGGTCATGGTCCTGGAGTCCCGGGATCGAGTCCCGCGTCGGGCTCCCTGCTCGGCGGGGAGTCTGCTTCTCCCTCTGACCCTCCTCCCTCTCATGCTCTCTGTCTCTCATTCCCTCTCTCTCTCAAATAAATAAAATCTTTTAAAAAAAAAAAACAAAAAAAACAAAAAAACATAAATATGCACGACCAGGAAACTTAGCGCCAACTTATGAACACAGTGTTGCCATGACCCACGCAGATACACTGCATATTCTTCACGGTGAGGTACCCAGCTTCATTCCATTCACAAAAAATAGCCACTCCTGTCTGGCATCAATCAGCATGTGAATTCCTGACATACTTAGCCCAGCAAGTATTTGCTAAGTGGCATGTTTAGAGCAGAGAAGCATCAATCATTCAAGTGTTACTAATTTCCATTGTAATGAGCACTTGAGAATGAACAGTAAGTTCATTGTTCAGGAGTACATGTGCAATCCTGCTGCTGATCACCAATAAACATGAACTCATTTTCAAACTCTCAATGCTTGCCTCTGGCACCCGGACTTTGGAGGTAGGATTTCTGTGGGTAATTATCCCACTTCGAATGTGTTCAGCGCTTTGTCGTTAACAAAGGCTTGCATTACATAACCTCGCAGATCCAGTAGAAGCAGAGGCCTGACAATGTAATTATTACTATTAAATTCAAAGCTAGCTCTGATGATTTCTGACAAGCCCCCTGTCTTTGTCAGCAAATTCTGTGGGTTGAGTCAACTTACGGAATATCCGCTGAACACGGTCCCTTCGTCCTTTTTTACCCCCCTACCCCCTAGCCCGTCAGTCATGGCCCTAGTTCAAGTCCTTATCAGCCTCCTCTCCATCTTTGAACTTGTCGTCGGTACCCCAGTCTCCATCCTCCCCTTCCCACCTCCCAATCAATCCTCCACACAGCAGTCAGAGTGACCTTTAGAAAAGCAAATCTATCACATTATTTTCCTTCCTTAACATCATTCGATGGCTTACAGCTGCATTCAAGATAAAGTACAAACTCCTACACGGAGTAAACAAGACCCACAAACTCCTCAGGGTCTGGCTTCTGCCCAGGGGCCAGGTTCAGAGCCTCTAAACACCGAAGAGATTATGGGGCCCCACTTCCTAGTCCCTTTAGCCATATGTAAATAAGAAAAAGAGAGGAAGAAACCATAAAACGTAAAACACAGATGCATGCTGTAGTTAAACTAATTTCTTAAAAACATTTTTGATTACAAAATTCTGGATACATTTATCAAAGTCAAACTGCTCTCACTTTTTTCCCCTCCGCTTTACTGGTGCTCCTAAAAAATTGCATACTCAGCCAGTTGGGGGATCTAGAGCTGTAGCTGTCTCTCCAGCCAAGAACAGTCAAGCAAACAGAACAGTAGCAACAAGAAAACTGTGTATGCCATTATGGGACTCATTCATTCATTCATTCATTCATTCACTTATGATGAATTCATTGTATACTGGGCACTGAACCAGCCCCTATTAAGTACTGAGGACGCACAGTGAATGGGATGTTGTCACGGGCATTAAGGAGCTCGCAGTTTAGAAGAGGGAATGGAAAAGGGGTTGCAGAATCCTTGGAGATTTTCTAGTCTTTGCCTAAATGCCTCTTGTGACAGGTATCTCAGTGCTCCTTACTTCTTTGAAGTCTCTATTCACTGTATCTTGTACCTTGTTCTATGACTTCTTTTCCACAGAAGAGTCCTTCAAATATTTGTTGATTTACCAAAAAAAAAAAAAAAAAATAGTAATTCCTTTTCAACATGAAAGTCCTTTAAGAATAATTTTTTTTTAAATTTTAAATTTATTTATTTGACAGAGAGAGAGAGAGAGCACAAGGAGGGGGAGCAGCAGAGGGAGAGGGAGAAGCAGGCCCCCCGCTGAGCAAGGAGCCCGAAGTGGGACTTGATCCCAGGACCCTTGGATCAGAACCCGAGCCGAAGGCAGCCGCTTAACCGACTGAGCCACCCAGATGCCCCAAGAATAAAATTGAATACAATTCATTTACTCAAAAAATTGTACTGAACATCTGCTATATCCCTCGCTCTAGGAATTCAAAGGCCCTTGCCTTAAGCTCCTCATGGTCTAGTGGCAGACATAGATAAGCAGACAATGATAAAGCAGTGTGGCAAGAAGAGTGACTGAGGGACTGAATCTAATGTGAGTGTGTGTGTGTGTGTGTGCGCGCACATGCATATATGTAAGGACAGGGAGGCGCTGGTCCCTGAGAAGGTATTAGCCAGGCTAAGGATCCTGACGGGAATCCAGGCAGAGGCACCGCCAATAAGCACTCATCTGGAGGTAGGACCACACGTGGCAGGTTAGAGGAAGCGCTGTAGGAGGGCTGGACAAAATGTGGGCCCCGGGCAAGTGTGTTTCAAATTTCATGGACCCGAAGAAGCTGTTAAAACACAATTTTCCAGGGTACACCTTCAGAATTTTTGACTGAATGGGTCTTGGGTGAGGCCCAATAATGTGTATTTCTAACTAGTTCTGGGGTGATATTGATGATACTGGCCTGGGGAACCACACTTTGGAAGCCACTGCCATAGACAGGTAAGGAGCAAATCACAAAACGCTTTGTCCATAAAAATCATATGTGCCCTATGAGTATAAATCACAAAACTATGTTTATTCTGAAGTGGATGTTTTTTGCAATTCAGTACATTGTTCCTGTGTCCTGTCATATGCAAAGCACTATGCAAGGTCGTCTTCTTTTGTCTTCTTTTCTAGGGTCAATCCTTCTTCACTTTCACGTTCCCAATGGTTTCCAACCCTTTCACTCTCTTGGTTTTCACTAACAAAATGTAATGATCCCTTTTGATAACACTGGGATTTAGGATTACCTTAAGAAAGGCTTTGAAGTCAAAAGATCTAAACTCAAAACCCAGATTCCCAATCCCTACTAACCATGAACACTTGGGAAATTAACTTAACTCATGTAATTGTAATTTTTCTCATTTCTAAAGTGAGGAAAGACCTATCTTATAGGGATTTTGTGAAGATGAAATAAAGTATCAACTAATGCAATGTCTAGAGCATAATCAATGCTCAAGAAACTGCTAGCTCAGAAAGGATGGTCTTTTCAATTAATTATGCCCCAGAAACTGGTGACTCCTGTCTTGACCCCTACTTTACCCACAAACAAAAATTAATTCCAGGTGGATTCTAGAACTAAGTGAGAAGGATAAACAATAAAGCTTTTAGAACAAAACACTGGGTAACACCTTTATGAACTTAAAGCAAACAACCTTTCCTAAACAGGACACAAAGGAACTAACCATAAAAAATTTGATAAACTTAGCTACATTAAAATTAAGAAACTTTGATTATCCAAAGACACCATTAATTAATATAGTAAAAAGAAAATTCGCTAATAAGGATAAAACCCTGGCAATGCATGTATCTGACAAAAGAATATATAAAGAACTCCTACAAATCAGTAAGATAGTCAACCACTCAGAAAAATGGGAGAGAACGTGGAAAGCCGCTTCATGAAAGAGGATTCTCAAATAACTGAAACATGATAAAGCTACCTAAATTCAGGAGTCACCAGGGAAATGAAAATTCTATGCCATACATACTCACCAGAATGGCTAAAATTTAAAAAAAAAAAAAAAAGCAAACAATGCCATGTGCTGGGGAGGATTTGGAACAAAAGGAACTCACACACACTGATGGAGGAGTGTAATTTGCATAATGACTTTGGAAACTGGCGATCAGATTCCACTAAAGCAAAGCAGATGCCTGCCCATGAAATGGAAACATCATAGAAACTAACGAGAATTTAAGCTTTAAATTCGATTCTCTTGGGAAGAGTTAGAACTTTTAAGTCTAGAAGTGAAAGCGGATATTGAACGGTATGCTTGTGCCAATGGTTGTCCCATAAAAAATAACAGAAGAACCCAAAAAATGTTCTTCATCTATGAATTTCTATGCTATTACCTTAGTGCCAAGATTCCTATCAAGCCACATGTATTGCTATCAAACCACTGTAAAGGCAACTTAATATTATCTTAGTAAAGATGAGGCAAAGACAAAGGAGGAAACAATGTGATAATGAGTAAAAGAAGAAAAGCTACCAAAAGAAAGATAAAGAGTAAATTAATTTAACTGTGTTCTTTGGAGAATTCCAAACAATCCTAAAATTAGAAGGGTTAGGACTATGTCCAGAGGAAACTAAAACAAAACAAAATAGAACACTTACTTTGTTCTCTATGAGGTCACCGGGAAATAGTGACAAACGAAAATGCACAAAGAGATTTTGGTTAAAAAATAACGGTTGTATGACTTTGCGAGGGCTGCCACAATAGAATACCACGGACTGGGTGGCTTGAACAACTGTGTTTCCTCACAGTTCTGGAGGCTGTAAGTCTGAGATCAGGGTGTTGGAGGGCTGATTTCAGGTAGAGACCTCTCTTGGCTTATGGATGGCCATCTTGTCCCTCTTTCCTCACATGGCCTTTCTTCTATGTCCCTGCATCTCTGGTATCTCTCTTGGTGTCCCAATTTCTTCTTCTTATAAGAACACCAGTTAGACTGGAATCAAGCCCACCCTAATGACCTCATTTTAACTTAGTCACCTCTTTAAGGATCCTATCCCTAAATATAGTCACATGCTCAAGTGCCGGATGTCAGGACTTCCACATATAAATTTGGGGAGGGAGGGGACACAATTCGGTTCATAACACCAGTCTTCAGAAAAAATTTACATATTAATGCATATATTTAAAAATAATGCTAAAAAGTGTTCTATTTTTGTTTTCTCTTATACTTCTCTGAGTACTAAAGTATCCTAATTTATAAAAGCTATGATCAGTCAAATGCCTACTGTGCATGTTTGTTGGGGGCGGGGAGAGTTGACAGATTTTCTCAATACCTCTTCTCAGTTTCCTTTTCTCAGTCCCTTCTCTCTTTTGATTTCTGATACACAGCTATATTAGGCAGCTGATAAAAGGTCTCTCAATGATCCCTGCCTTCTGGTATTCATGCCCTGTGTAATTCCTTGCCCTTGAATGCGGGCTGAATTTATTGATTCCCTTCTTACAAACAGCATATGGCAGAAGTGTTGGAATATCACTTTTAATTTTAGGTTATAAAAGGACTGTGGCCCCCTCCGTGGAGACGAACCCTGAGAGACTATGGACTCTGAGAAACAAACTGAGGCTTCTAGAGGGGAGAGGTGTGGGGGGATGGGTTAGCCTGGTGACGGGTATTAAAAGGGCACGTTCTGCATGGAGCACCGGGTGTTATGCGCAAACAGTGAATCATGGAACACTCCATCAAAAACTAATGATGTAATGTATGGTGATTAACATAACATAATAATAAAAAAATAAATAAATGAAAAAAAGAAAAAGGACTGTGGCTTGTATCTTGGGCATTCTCTTTTGGATCGCTCACTTCTGGAGGAAGCCAGTTGCCACGTTGTGAGGCAGTCCTGTGGAGAGGCCCATGTGACAGAGCTTGGAAGCAGATTTTGTGAGGTCTGCTCACTTGAGTGAGCTTGGAAGTAGCAAGCCGTAAGAGGATTGTAGCCTTCTGGGAAACCCCAAGCTAAAACTCTAGCTAAGCTGTGATTGGATTCCCAGACCACAGAAACTATGAAATATTAAGTGTCTGTTGTTTTCAGCTGCTCACAGTAATTCGTTATGTGGTAATTCGTTATGGTAATTCGTTATGCAACAATAGATAACGAATATAAGCTCAGCCTACAAATACCAGTCAGAAATTGCCTTCTGAAGCTGTAGCTCATAGACGCATGAAAAAATAGTGAGTGCTTAAAAAATCCATTTCAGACTTTTTATTAACAACTTTAAAATCTCAGCTGAGCCTATGCTAGTTTTTTAAAATTTTTTTTTTTTTAAGATTTTATTTATTTGCAAGAGAGAGAATGAGAGACAGAGAGCATGAGAGGGAGGAGGGTCAGAGGGAGAAGCAGACTCCCCGCCGAGCAGGGAGCCCGATGCGGGACTCCAGGATCATGACCTGAGCCGAAGGCAGTTGCTTAACCAACTGAGCCACCCAGGCGCCCCGAGCCTATGCTAGTTTTTAACACAACAAGGAACCTGAGAAGAGAGTTGCTTTGCTCTGTCTTCCTATTATTACACCAAAATGCTTTAGCATGTCTCTCAATTCTTTTCAGTTTAGCTCTAGAATTATCTAGTTAGGTTGTGTTTTCCTTTCCTTCAGTTGAAATTTCAGTTTCCCTTTTAAGGGAGGACTAAAAAAATCCAAGAATTATCAAATACCTTGTTTTTAATAAGAAGAAATTATATGGTTAATATGCAATACCCACCTGGGGATAGAGCCAGATTCTCTAAGCAATGCTTACACATTTTGTTGGCAGGGACTGGAACTGATCCAACCTTTGGATCATCATGCTTTGGGCAGCACTCCTTCCTGGGGTGCTCCCCAGCCTGCTCTGTCCATGCAGGATTCTGTGGGCCTGGGTGACAGCTCCAAGAGACAGTTCATCACGTTCCGTTCCTACACCCTCATAGTTGGCACTTACTGCTCATATTACTTACACTCTCTAAAGGTGACTCTCAGCCAGCAATCTATCTTTTTATTGGAGGGCTCGAGATACAGGAAGTAAGGGAGAGGAAAGGTCTGGTCTTCATCGATGCTTTTATAATTATTGGCTAACAGTTACAGTGGCAAGAATTCTACATAGAATGAAACCAAACACCATGGGCGAGAGGCTGAAAGGGAGGAGGGGGGACTGCTGCCCAAAGGGATGTTGGAGACTGGGCAGTTTAATAATTTCCTAGACAGACGCAAGGATATTAACTCAAGTAAAAGGACAGTTTAGTAATTTCTGTCCAACAGTCTCTTGTTCTTCCACAGTGTGTGCATGTGAATGAGTGTCTGTGTGCACATGCATGTGCAATCTAAAGTCAGCTATGATATCCACACGTATGTTGAGGTTGATAAACTACGCCCAGTCCTTTCATTTGACCTTACGTTTATTGGAGAAAAACAACAGAAAATCAGTTGATTTAGGGAATATTTTCTGTTGTCAACAGAATTCTTTGTATCTATCAACAAATGTCTCAACTTCAGATAAACAAGTATTTTAAACATCTTCAAATGGGGCGCCTGGGTGGCTCAGTTGGTTAAGCGACTGCCTTCGGCTCAGGTCATGATCCTGGAGTCCCTGGATCGAGTCCCGCATCGAGTCCCGCATCGAGTCCCGCATCGGGCTCCCTGCTCGGCAGGGAGCCTGCTTCTGCCTCTGACCCTCCCCCCTCTCATGTGCTCTCTCTCTCTCATTCTCTCTGTCTCAAATAAATAAAATAAAATCTTTAAAAAAAAAAAAAAAAACAACTTCAGATAATGAGTCACTGCTTGGTTCTTTCAATCTGACCATTTGAGTTCCGATTTTGCTCTACCACTTGCTAGCCAAGCAGGCAAGTTATTTAATCCTGTGAGCTTCACTTTTTCATCTCTAAAAGGAAGCAAGAGCAGATTTTACTGACAGGGTTGAGGAATGCTTAGGACAGCACCACACCCCTCCCCCCTCCTCACAGCTATTCCTCAATAAACATCAGCAATCACTTAGAGCGTGGAAGAAATTTTCCTAAAATCAGTAGTTCTCCACAATATAACTATGAACAAACTCCTCAGTAGAGAAAGTGCTATTATTAGTAGCATAATCTTTAGCCATAAAACCAAAATGTTTCAATATTATCTATCACGAAGCACAACAGTTATAATGCAATCCATCTTTCTAGACCATCTGTGAGGGTTTGGTTTCTTATTATTACATAATGGTATTTAAATTGGTTCCATGGCATGGAATTAGAGGAGGAACCACTTTGTAATAGAGATATCTCTCTGCACGGTGGAAGATTCCAGTAAAGCAGCCTCTAAAGGGATGGTCCTGTTGACTTGCATCATTAAACAGCTGGTTCCATGGAAGAATCCCTGTGAACGGAGTTGAAAACTTTTGAGGAGGAAAAGATTAAGATGGCTGCCATCCGGGAGCCTGCTGGCCATTGGAATCCTCAAATAATACCACTCAAAATTAACTCTAACTGTGAATTACTGTTATGTTAGCACATCACTGCTTTGCTATGTTACCATCACTGTCTCCCAGACTTGGGAGACCTGGGAGAAAGACCAGCATCTTTCTGGCCTAATTGAAATTTGTGCACAGGGCCTGGATGGGGAGCCTACATACTTCCTGCCATTAATTCTCCCCGCGAAACACACAGTTCCGCACTGTAGAATACACCCTAATTAGAAAATGATGAAAGATTTGTTTTTATTTAAAATTCCCATCCTGTGTTGCTAGTTACGTTGCCATCATGAGGAGCATCATGAGGAGTTGCAGTACCCGCAGCAGCCCCCTCCCCCCGTCCCATGTTTATAGGAGTTAGAGGCTCGGCTCGGCTTCGCATCTTCCCAGACCCACCGCAAGGGCGAGCTCTACGGAGCCTTCCCAGACTCTCCAGAATACAGTCATTGGTGTTCATTGTGTCCTCCTGGCACTGTGCTTGTACCTTTATCGAGACACCTGTACGCCATTGGGTCTCACCTCCTGGTTTGCCCACCCGTCTTCCCTTCTGAGCGCATAAATTCCTGTCTCTGTCTGTGTTTGACACAAAACAGATATTAAAAAAAATACTGGATAACTAATGAATGGACGAGGAGAATAAAGACGATGAAAGATGAAAATAAGGAAACGGGGAGTGTAAAGAAATCCAGAGAGACTCTTACGTCGAAGTCTTTCAGATCAAATGTAAAGAATGTCTTATAAATACTGGAAATCCCTGATCATCACATGAAAATGGACAGAAAGGGCTCCTGAGGCCATGCTCTTTCCCTGGGGGACAGTGGGGTACATGGCCCAAGGCACGGATGCGCTTTCCTCTAGGTTCTGGCCATTCCGCGGCCCCCACCCTCCCATAAGTCATCCTGGTTATCATTCTATTTGAAAGAATTGGAGCTACTTTTCACTCGGGAGAACATAATAACAATCAGTCCTTCACTGCTAAATTAGGATGGACAACCCTTCTCTTGGGAAGAAAAGCAATAACTGATCACAATAATGAGATTGTGCAACAAGCTTTGAAAATGCTTATACCACATTTATAAAGAACAGTATTTGCTTACACTTCACATATAGCCATCAATTTATGGTTTGGAGCCACAGAATAGGTAATAAATACGAGTATAACAACTTATTGAAACCATTTTATTACTTTTTTAAATAATAAAAATGCTATTTGCCTGTTCACTTCATATTAAACTATAGTATCCAAAATATTCCACTTTGGATTTTCAAAATCAATTCTGGCAGGATTTAGCCCATAACACAATAATTCATTTTTCTGAAGTAAATACCACCAGTGATGCAGAGTGCTCTCAAAAATTGTGTTCCAAGCATGATATTAGATTTTTAGTTCATATCATTGAAACTGGCTTTACTGGGTCTCATAAAATGCATTTCCAAAAGTGATTAAATGTTTTATAAGATCAAACTCAGTATTTCATTTAAAATTTAAACAGAACAAAAATTTTAAGAGTTTATATAAAGAGAATATTGGAAGTTAGAGAAAATTAAAGGATTTCATTATAGTATATCATTTTCTATATATTGAGAAAGTTGTATTTTTCTCTTTAACTTCCTACATTGAAACCAAAGGGATAAAAATGACCTACAATTCAGGGAATTTATAACTATTATAATTTATGAAATATCACAGAGTTGGTAGTGTATATTTAGGGAAATCCATTGATAAAATTAAGGTAAAATTTCAAAATACATACAATTAATTTAGTTGGATACTCAGATGTTGAGTGAGAACAGTGTGTAATGATGCAAAGCTAGGTATTTAATGGCAGATTATAAAATACATCAGTTAAAATACAAGAGAATAGCATAACGAAATGAAACAGAAAATGAGAGTGATGGTGTGCTCGGTTAACTCACTGACAGTATGCTTATCAAGGCAGAGAGCCAGGCTCCCTTAGTTGATTTTTTGGAGCCTAATCAGAATGACACCTCTGTCTCCCTCCCATCCCTGGTTGGATCCAACTACAGACACCCCCTTTCCCAACCTCACTGCTCACCCCATTTCCAAATGGGGTATGCAGCAAACCACGCTCTCTGGATTCACTCCAGCCTTCTAAATTGTCTAACCACATCTGCCTTGCTCTTAGTTTCCACATGCAGCCCATGAAGCTGTGGGCTTCAGCACTTGAGGAAAAACTAGTCATAGTGGCGTCTTTTGAGAAAAAGATGGATTTGGTGGCAGAAGTGCTCATGTATGAAGGGATTTTTCAAAATTTTAGCTGAGGTATGCCTTGCCTTTAGAAAACTTAATGTAGAAAATCCAAAATAATTTATCTATTCTTTCAAAATAATTTATTGGGCAAGTGATATATAACCTGCACATACAGAGATGAAGAAACTCTATTCTAGGAGTCCAGAGACCAGAGAAGTCATCTTAAAACTTTTTCTTTGAGCAGCACTAAACTCTCCCCTCATTTATTTGTTATCTATCTATCTGTCTATCATCTATCTATCTATCTATCTATCTATCTATCTATCTATCATCTATCCTTATACCACTGTGGTGGGATATTTTGATTTCATAAAATTTACTCTCTACCAAAATAGAGAACTAAAAAGAAAAAATATGCACAAATGGAAGTTGTAATATTTTCTTCCCTGATAGATTATCTTGCATACCTTCTGAGGTATGAGCAACCCACTTTGGAAATCACTGTCCCCAAAGGACACAAAGATGTGTGAACAGATAAGGCATAGAGACTGAAGCAACTAATCCACTGGGGGAACTGGCAAGACTCTGCAGACGGGGTAGATTGGAGTGGATACAAACTAGGTCTTTGAAGAATGAATAGGATACAAAACACATAGTGTAGGATGTGATAATGTGTGTGTACATCATGACAAATGGATTATTTTTGACATCAGTATTTTTCATATTCATTTGCTTCTTTATTTCGCATCATTGATCCCTTCATTCCATTAAAATCCTATGTGGAAGCCTAACGTGTAATATAAAGAAAAGCAGCATTGCTCTGGCTGAAGTGGGAGGCGGGGTCTGGAGAAAGGACCTTCTCAAGGCCGAGAGGCCCCTGTGGGACTCAGAGCTCTAGAGAGTGCGGTATGAAACGGCACTACCTTACACAAAAGGTTTTCTTAAAATAATGCGTTTCTCTCCTATAGTCTTAAAAGTTTTGAGAACATATAATTGTGATTTAAATTTTGGGAAAAATAAATTTAGTCAATTTGTGTGCTTTGAATAGGAGCGCTTTTTGTGGTTATTTAGTGACGGCACAGAAGGTATCCGACCAAATGCTTCGTCTCCAGGTGTCTGTCAGCTTCCACTGGAAGTCAGATTTCTCAAGAGGAAATACACTGAAAGTAGAGGTTTACGACTTAGAAGTGTTATCAGATTTGGTCAAATGTTTTTCTTCTCCGCTCCAAAGGACAAGAGTAAACAGAGTCATAACTATATTTCCTAAGAATCTATTCATTTAAAAAATTCACTAAAAAAAATAAAAAAATAAAAAAAACCCCATTCACTGAACGCCTGCTCTGTGCCAGACACTGTGTTGGGTACGGTGAATAAATTTGAAACTTCATTGTGGTCCACTGGGAGGAAGTAGACAAATACATTAGAGTGGCAGATAAAACCCACACCTATCAAGTTTAGCAATATGTAATTGCCAAGATAATACCACAAATCTATGAAATTCTATTTTACATACGTACTCTATTATACACTATATAAGTATATATTATATATTTATACATAAACGTTACTGAACAATTTTTGCTGTGTTTTATATAAAATTGAGTATCAGCATTTAATATTACCTATTTCAAAGACCGAAATTTCTTTTTTTTTCCCCAAACGCCAACATTTTTTTTTTTTTTCACTGCCTGTTCCCACATCCTGTGCTCAGTTGTATTAGGGAGTTTTTAACTCTCATTGATTTATAAAAGCTCTTTCTGTTAAGATTATTAACTTTCTTTCTGTCAAATATATTGTAAATCCTATTTTTCCTAGTTTATATTTTGCCTTTTTATATGACTAAAGCATTATATGATTTAGAGAAGATTTGAATTTTTACAGAGTCAAGTTAAAAAAATTTTGTGTATCTGTGTGTGTGCATGTGTGTGTGTGTGTGTGTGTATTATATGTGGGTGTGTGTTTATCTCCTAGACGAATTCCTAAGAGCAGTAATATAGATTGAAGAAGTGATCCAAGAAAAGAATGGCTGGCTTTTCCAAGACTCCATGCATCTTCTCTGGAGGGAAAAATAAACAGTCTGGCTGATACCATGACTGGACATGAATTTCGGTCGATTAAGGGGGGGATGTAGCAGAACTCTTGGGAAAGAGGCCCCACCCTCAGGGCTCTCACTTCATACCCCCGGAGCTGGGTGCTGAAATGCTACAAATCCAAGAATGTTATTTGAGTAGAGAGCATCAGCAGGAGAGGTATCAAGAAGCCTGTTTTGTGAACAATTTTTCTTGCTTTCCTATGAGGGCTTTTACTTTCAGAACATTAAGACAAGATGAGATTTAGATATGGACGTAATTGGGAGGGGAAAGGGGGTTCCACGGCTTGACTGGGTTGGAGGCCCACTGGCCTGTCTTTAACTTTAGCTTGCAGAGACTTCCTAGGGCTGGCATAAAGCATTATAAAAATAAAGAGCGTGCCCTTGCCTGATCCCGTTTGCTGTGCACACCTTTCCTCAGAGACCAGACCACGCGCAGTGAGAGCGTTGGTGATAGTGGGGCAGCTTTGACAGGACAGAACTGGATTCTTCAGGATCTCATTTCAGACAAGAACTCCTTAATGATGGAACTTCATAGTGGGCAAACCATCAACACAACGTGGGGGGTGGCATTCTCTTCCACCAAAGGTGGGGGATGGCGTGGAATCAGAAATCCTAATCCAACGAACAGGTAATCCTCATATTACTCTGACAGGCAACAAAACATCTGCCAGGCCGACAAAGGGGAAAGGTCATTCTAAGCAGAAGGAAGAGTGTGAGCAAAGGCGTGGAATCATGAAATAGCGATCTAAAACTCTCTGGCCAAACATATACAGAGCCTTGGTGCCAATTACAAAACGCTGCTCCTGTGGAAAGACACAGTTTTAAAAAGGTTCCCCTTGGGGCTGACAAAATAAAGACAAGGCACGTGTTCTGGGTGGAAGAATTAGAGAAAGGTGCCCCTTCCTTTGAGCTAATTAAGCTGTGGGCCAGGGCCCACAGCTTGGAGACACTGTCATTGGGCTTTCAATCCCCATTTCCTCTGCAGTTCACAGACTGCAGAACCCCATCTGGAGGCCTGCATTGTTCATTTTTTTTTTCAATTTAACCCTCACTTGGGAGCTTAAAATTGCCTTGTTAGTTTCTTCATTCCACCCATGTATCCTGGCAATCCACCTGCTGCGACTGCCGGATGATCTTCTAAGTGCAAATTTCATCATACTCTGTTTCCCTGCCTCTTCTTTGACTACCCTAGTGGTTCTTAGACCTCTCACTTAGACCCAGCACTACCTTTTATAACACATGTTTGTGGCCAGTTGTTTGCAAATGATGCAGCCATTGTATTCCTTCCCTTCCTGTACCTGCACACCCTGGCAATGTGCCTTTGCAGCCTCTCCCAAAAGATGGAGTTTATTTTCCCATACTTTGAATCTAGGAATGTCTGTGACTTATTTCGGCCAATGGAATGCTGCAGGGGTGACAGTGTGACAGTTTTGAGTCTAGGCTAGCACGACTGAGATCCCTGCTTCTGCCATGTGACCCACTCTAGGCTGGCCTACAGGAGGATGAGAGACACATGGACCAGAGTGAGGTAGCCTAGTTGTCCCAGCTGAGGCTTTAGAGATGGGAAGAAGTCCAGCCAGTATTGGCAAAGTCTACTACCTGATCTCTGCACGTGTCTGCATTATCATGAGGAAGTCCAGCCTAAATTACCAACCCACAGAATTGTGAGCTAAATAAATGGTGGCTGTTTGAAAGTATAAAGTCTTGGGGTGGTTTATTATGCAGCAATAGCTAACTGACACAGTTATCTTGAAATGAAATGCACAGATGGTAAAATGCACATGCACATATAATTTCAGATAGTTAATGAAATGTCCTAATTATAATAAAAAAGAACCAAAGGGCAATAATTTATAATAAAATAATACAAACTGGTATATAAGTCTTCCCAGGTAAGACTACCAAAAAGGCATAAGGAAGAGTAGCAAGACGGTTGAACCCACACCTAGAACACTGAATGTATTAGCAATAATCCCAGACTGATGCACACTATGTATTTGTGTTCCAGATGCTCAGATCAGCAGTTGGTGACATAATTGTTCAAAGGACTAACACTTGGTCAAGTTCTGAACAAAACTAAAAAAATGTTTTCCCAGGTTTACATGGTAATTATTTTCTGGAAAATTTAGTGTCTCTTATATTTAGCAATAATTTCTTTTTTTGCATATATATCTCAAATAGAGTAACGGTCTAGGATCACCTAATTCTAAAAATGATTTCAAGAACATCCACTAGGATTTGAGGAAGCCATGTGCAACTGGGGTCAGTTCTTTGTTGGGCAGAACTGACCCATACACTGCATGATGTCTAGCAGCATTGGCTTCCATCCACTAAATGCCAGCAACCTCCAATTTCTGTGACAACAAGAAGCTGTCCTCACGAACATCCAAAAATTCTTCCTAGGAGGGCCTGTACCCCCGATGAAATCACCGCTCTGTTGAATCAAGTGTTAACTCCTGTTGTTATTACACATACATTGTGTACATTACATTGCCCTGCATTAGGATAGTCTGTTTATAGGCCATGAAAATGAAGCTTTTTGCACTCATGGGCCATCTTGGTATTCCTAGAAGCCAAGAAGTAGACGTGATATAGAACTGTAACATACTGGGACGCCTGGGTGGCTCAGTTGGTTAAGCAACCTGGAGTCCCAGGATTGAGTCCCGCATCAGGCTCCCTGCTCAGCAGGGAGTCTGCCTCTCCCTCTGACCCTCCCCCCCTCATGCTCTCTCTCCCATTCTCTCTCTCAAATAAATAAATAAAATCTTAAAAAAAAAAAGAAATGCAACATATTACAGTGCACAAAAAATGCGAATGTTCTATCTTCCTAAGAGAAGTGTTAAGGAATTATACAATATTAATGACTCTGTAAATATATAAAATATGAAGTCATGTCAGTGGAGTAGTCCCCAGTGGGAGGAGAAGTCAAATGGCAAAAATGAAAAAAACATATGTTCTTTCTGAAATTAAATTGAAATTTAATTAATTCATTAATTAAATAATTAATAAATTAATGAATTTATTTAAAATAAGTTAAATTGAAATTAAAATTAGCGTCTTATCACTCAACCATGTGGATTGACTAATAGGATAGATGTCTTATGATTTGATTTAGCTTTAAGTAAGTAGAAAAATTAACATAATTCATCCTAAAAAATAATTTTGAAATAATAATTTTGTGAAAACTGACGTCTAAAGTTACATTTGTTGTTTGTGAGAATAAAAAGTTGACTTAAAGGTTGAGGGCAGAGTTGGGTGCCAAGGATGGCTTATTGAAATCTAAGCTCTAGAGTAATCTGCATAATAATTACCCTAATCATTTTCCTACCAGAAAAATTGATGATATGTAGACTTTCCTGACCACATAGTGAGTCAGGGGAACATGGAACCAAATTCATGATTCTCAGTCCCAGACTACCATGTCATTATTCAAGAAGACCTACATCTACCACTCATGGGAGGTTAGCCCAAAGCTCACAAACTAGGTCGGTGGGTGAAGTGTTTCAATTTACAGGATGAAATGATGGGCACGGACCTGGTAAATTGTACTTGCAATTATTTTCTTAATTATAACTGCAGGGTAATTTCCGCAGATAGGGTGCATAATATAGGAAGATTTTTTTTCTCTTCACATTAAGGAGTAGGGCGATTGAAGGTCTCCCATGTTTGCCATAGGGTGTTGCTAAGATATCTAACATCCCTTAAATACAGCATTTCATGATTTTATGTAGTTTACAACTTCTTCACATGACAACCAAAAGAAATGATGAATTTGGAAAAGATAATCAATTAAACTGGTTGTGTGGTGTCATGTGAACAAAAGCAAGCTTTTTTTTTTTTTTACCACACCTTTCTCTTTTTAATCTGTGGTTTTAGTCTTGTATATAACACCATGAAATAGGTTTTTCTGCTTGTTGGTGTCCTGTAAGAGACTATAATGTAAGAATGTGTTTTTGGCTCCTTTTTTTCCTCCCCATTCACTTGATCAGTGTGAGAAACTATTTTCCTCTGGCTTCAGGTAATACGTTATTACCATCCAGTTTAGGTAAAACAGATCCTGGAAACACATTTTATTGATTTCTTAAGGATATAGGGATGTGAGTGTTTCAAAAAGGGGAGAAAAACCCAAACAAACCAAAAACCAAAACCCCACAAAATAAGAATAAAAACCAAAACCGGAAGTCAATATCACAGCTAATGACCACAAGGAAGAACAATAAAGTGGAAGAACGGAGCTAGAACAGAAAGAGAGAGCAGTAAAAATGAAGACCAAATAACTGAGGGACAGAAGGGGCAGGACAGACGTCCTCAGGGAAAGAGGACCGGAAGGGACGAGGACAGTGAGAAAGCGGCTCAGAGGAAGCAAAGAAAAGGACTGGGCAGAATGGAGGATTTTGTCCCAACTCTTCTCTTCTTCCTTTATTATTATTATTACTTTCCCCTTAGCATCACATTTGTGCTTCTCATGGTGAGATGCACAAGAGAGAAGACAGGACTTCTGACTTCAGTACTCTGTGCACTTTAAAGGCTCCTTCTCTAACCAACGTGGCACCTGAAAATAGTCCATCAGAAGATGTCCTGATTTCTTATGTCTGTACACAGATATTTTTTTTCTCCCTTGAAAAGACACACGTCAGTAATTGCTTTATTTCAGAAAATACTTTTGGCAATGCTGATTTTATATCTCTAAGTGCCCCCTAGTGACAAGGTCCAACTTCAAAATCTCTTTCACAGTAATTTTATTCTAAATGTTTCCTTTTCCCGGTTCACATGTGGCCATCTCAGGAACAAAGCATCCAACTTATGATTAATTTATTTTAATTACGAAAGAGGAAAGTTGTTTGGGTAGGTATAGGACACCATCACAATGAGTTACTTATTTGCTTTATAAATTAATTTATAATTGAAGAAATCTATAGTCTCCTATTATAAAAGCAAGTTTCCTTGAGTTGTACTATAACAAAATAAGCTATTTGGGAATGTGATCAGTCATATCCCCCTCTTTCTCTGTTAAGTTATATTAAGACTCACATCCTGACATAGTTTCTTTCTGTTCATCTTGTGAAACAATAAAATAGTAGCACAGACATGAAGAATGACATGACACGACTCTCTGCGACTCTTTTCCAGTTCTGATTTCTCTTGATCATTTCTGATATTCCTAGAACCTTAGTATGGCAGCTAAGAGGCAAAATGTTGTAATCATAAAATTTAGGCTTAAATACCGATTTAGTAACTTTTTGTGGGATATGAGGTATGCTATGTAATTTCTTTAAGTGCCAGTTTTGGGGCACCTGGGTGGCTCAGTCGGTTAAGTATCTGCCTCTTGGTTTCAGTTCAGGCCATGATCTCAGGGTTGTGAGATCCAGCCCTGAGTGGGGTTCCATGCTCAGCGCAGACCCTGCTTGAGATTCTTTCTCTCCCTCTGCCTCTGCCTCTCCCCGACTCGTGAATGCTCTCTCTCTCTCTAAAATAAATAAATAAATCTTTTTTTAAAAAAGGAAGTGTCAGTTTTATATCTGTAAATTGGGAATGATGATAAAAGAGTGTTGTGGGGGATTACGTAAGATATTATATGTTAAGCTCTTAGTAGCCTACCTGCATATATTTAGGGCTTAATAAATGATAGTTATTGGGGAAACTAAGGCACAAAGGAGGTCCATCAATTGGAGAAAAATGGGCCAGGAGACAGCTCTGGAGGGGAGGTATCAGAATCTTCTGTGGGGAGTGATTTTCCCAGATACACACTCCCATGCTCCTTTAGGGGCATAAGATGCTTACGAATTTAACAGCATGGGCCTTGCAGTCCCAGAGCCACTATTATTGATGGGCATGTGTTGAGTTCTTCAGCCACTTCTGGGATGGTTAGGGACCACTGGGTTAGTAACTGATCTTGACTAAGAACTCCAGCCAGTTATGCTTATATTTACTTATATTTCATAGCCGCAAAAGAGGAATTGCTTCTAATTCTTGTATTTAGAAATCTTAGCTTCAAATCCTTCTGGTTTCCCTCACTTCTACTCTCTACACTGCCCTAGTCCTATTTCTGTCACCTATTTACAGACCTAGTTAAAAGGAAAACTGATTAGAATGAAGTTAAAAGGATCAGTATGCAATTGGAATTTTCTCTCTGATGTAATCAGAATAATAGAAAGACTTTAGCCAGTGCCCCAAAGAGAAAGAGGTTAGCTGCTCTAGGCTTTATTAATTTTTCTTACTTTTTTTTTTTTTTTGGCCAGGATCAAATACTCATTGATGAATCTATTTTCAGAGATCTCTAAACCTTACACCCCAGGCATGGGGAGGGTATGTTATATTCACAGAAGCCAATTTCAATGAATTTGGGGCAAGTAAGTACTTCCTTTGTTCTGAAAACCTCCAGCAATACATGGATCATGAACTGGGTTTAAAGTAGTATCGCCTGCCATATAAATTTTTATTGTAATTCTCTCTGGCCTGTTTTATCATTTAATTTTCATTCAGTTGGTTTCAGGTATGGCTGAAATCCAGAGATCTGTAGTTCTTTGTCCTTGCCATGTCCCACGGTGTCACATAAACAGTAGTAACAATTGTTGCTAAGAACTATTTCCCATCTCCAGTGGCAGATCTGTTCTTTCGGACTAAAATTTGTTACTCCCTCTCCCCCTTTCCAGATTCAAACAATGGATGTGATTACTTCTGAGTCTTCCTGGGATTGCTGCAATTTTAGAAGTTAGTTCTGTTCAACATAAAAAGGTTCATGGAATAGCCTAATCTCACTGATCTGGACCAAGGCAGACCAGCAAAGCCAAGTTGTCTGAAAGCTTCAGGGCTGGTGAACAGGACACTCTGGTGGATGAGCAGGACTCCTGAGTCACTGGACTTGTCATTACAATATCAAGCATAGCCTGAAAGTAGGCAAGAGGGCACAGGATGTTTTCAGTACTACTCCAGTCCACACTGGTGTGTGTGTGTGTGTGTGTACTCCCATTTATTGCCTGGAGCTCACCTTGACCTCTTAAAATTCCAAGTCCAACATGCACATTCCACACCTTGGGATCAAAGTCTCAGTGAGAAACTGATTTTAGTCTCTTGCACCCCAATGTGAGTTGTTGACTATATGTTACCTCTGGACTTAGTATTTCCCTCAATTATGTCATGAAATGGCTGTCTCTTGTTAAAGAGTACTTTGAGCATCAGAGAATAGGTGGGGAAATGCATTTGTGAATGTGGGTGTCCTGTCACAAAGAAGGCACAGGCCTCCTGCATCAAAGTGTGACCTTGCCTTGGAGAGATAATGGAACCTTGGGAGATCCACATTACTTTTTTTGGGACACCACGGCTCAGTAGCTGGCTATACCTTTGAACTAATCATGCATCCATACTGTACTTGATTTGCCCCAAAGATGGTGCTAGTTTAAAAAAGAAAACTATTTATATAATTTTTTATTTAGTAAATACACAATACTTGACATTCCATAACTTAGAGTTAGATGAACAAATGGATGAACGAATGATTCTCTTGCTCTGTGGTACCAATTGTGTGTATATATTTTTGTGTTTACTCCATTTGCTCAAAGCACGTATTGCAGAGGCCACAGTTTAAGTTCTATTTCCATGTAGGCCTGCTTGCTTTGCTTTGTTCTGTGACGATCGGCTATACTTCTGACCAGGCTGTCTTATACATATACCTTGTTCAATGTAAAAGCAGTAATACAATAGTGTGTGGACTTTTGGGGAAAAAAAAAACTATCATTGTTGCAAAGTCTAAATCAGGATAACACATCTATACATATATTTATTTTGGGAGTTACTAATCACATAAAGCCAGGAGAATCAGAAGCAGAAATACCAAAATTCAACAGTGGGTAGGGCGTCTAGGTTTTTGAGATGTACTTTTGAATACTTACCACTAAAAACATGCCTAAGATAGAACCTAAAAAAGTAGAAGATGAAGGAGAAGATGAATATTTATGGTATTGAAAATGAACTTCTCAATCTGCACCATATCTGTGAAAAGGAAAACAGGGACCAGCAGAACTCATGAAGGGAACCCACTATAGAGAGGCAACTTGATGAAGAGAGTTGGTTATGAGACCATACATCAAGTATGATGTATGAGATGTATGAGATGTATGGTTGTATGAGACAACCAACTAAGTCATATATGCTACTGAGTATCTAAACAAATGGAAGTAAAATCCTTTGATACTGTGAGAATAATGCAAACGTATTAATGGTTTTGAATTCCACTTGTATTATTTATTATTCTTTTAGTCCCTCTTTGTAGTTTAGAAAAAAGCAGAGGACAAACAGTCTCAAAGAGAATTAGGTTAAGACTAGGACCCAAATAGAACCAAAGCTGTTTCCACTTTTCATTCAGATTTTTCCTTTCAAGATGGGAAACCTATATAAGATAAACTTGGAGTGATTGGAAAGGAGATTTTAGAAGAGAGAAAGAAAAAAAGAAGCTGCACATTCATTCATTCAACAAAAATTTTGAGACCTACTATGCTAGAAATATGCCAGGTGATGGAGGTTCAGGAATGACAATAGTCTGATTGGGAAGAGATGTCAAACAAAATGACTCAAAATAAGTATATAATTACAGTTGTGGTGGGGCGCCTGGGTGGCTCAGTCAGTTAGGCATCTGCCTCTGGCTCAGGTCATGATCCCAGGGTCCTGGGATCGAGCCCCGCATCGGGCTCCCTGCTCGGCGGGAAGCCTGCTTCTCCCTCTGCCACTCCCCCTGCTTGTGTTCCCTCTCTTGCTGTGTCTCTCTCTGTCAAATAAATAGTTAAAATCTTAAAAAAATTACAGTTGTGTTAACTGACATCATGGATTGAGAGTGTTAAGTTAGCAAAGAGCAGGGAAAGCAAATCTAGTCAAGAAGAGTTGGGAAGATTAGAGACTTTCTCTGAGGAAGTGATATTTAATCTGAAGCCCAAGACAAAGCCTGGAGGTGGGAGGGGTGGGTGAAATGAAATGGGAGAGAATCTCAGGGCTTCCAGCAGGAGCTTCTGTGATCAAGCTGCTGAGAGAAGTCAGGATGACAGAAGGGTGAATGGGTCATGTGATGGCAACAGGGAACAGGGAGAGAGAGGCCAGTGGGGAAAAGGCAGATCACATGCCATTGGGGAAAGAAATCTGCATTTTCTTCTAAGGATAGAAGGAAGCCTCTGACACCTTTCAACTCTGGAGTGACACATTCAGATCTGCATTTGGTAAAACTCACTCTGGCTAAGACAAGGGCAATGGAATAGAGAGAAGCAGAGTGGATCAGGGAGAGCAGTTAGGGGGCTGTTCCCATAGCCAGTGAGAGATGGTGGTAGGTGGACAAGCACAGAAAAAGAGAACATGATAGACATTTTGGAGCTAAAATGGCTAGGACTTGATAACCGAATACGTGAGCTAAAGAAGAGGGAAAGTGTAAGTCCCATGTTTCCAGCAGGAGCAATTAGGTGACATTAACTGAGACGGAGAATGTTGGAGGAGGGACAGCCTTGAGGGAAGCATAATAATGGCACACCCATAACCAGTTGGTTACATGGCTCTGAAGTTCTGAAGATAGCATACAGAGCAGAGAGGCTGGTCTATAGGAGTAGATGAAATCACTGGGGAAAGCGTGTAGACTACAAAGCAGAGTGGAGCTAGGGCCAAGCTAGGAATCTAATGTGTACAGCTCAGCTTGGAGAAGACTGCTCCTTAAAGGGATAGAAAAGGAACAGTCAGAGAGGGAGGAGGAAAACCAATTTTTCAAGAAGGAAAGAGGAATAAGATGAAGACAGGTCAGGTCAGATCGACCGTGAAGTGTCCTTTGAATTTAACAACACAGATCATTAGCAAGAGCAAGCCAGTGGAGTGGTTGGGACCAAAGTCAGATTCATGTGAACAGGAAGTGAATGGGTGGGGTGTGGGGAAGGATGTAGATAACTCTTTTCAGACGCTTGGCTCAGGGAAGATTTTTTTTTTAAGAAGAAAATAAAGTATTGTGAATACTGATAGAAAGCAGCCATAGGGAAGAAGAGGTTGAAGATCCAGGAGAAGAAGTGAGTAACCCATTCAGGAAGGTCCACGGGAGGACAGAATAAATGGGACCTAGAGCACAAGTGCAATAACTCACCACTGAGAGCCTGTGGGTCCACGTCCTCCACTGAAACAGAAGGGCAGGGGTGGAGGATGGGAACAGAAGCAAATTGTTTTCGAGATTTGGTGTGGGTATCTGAGATAGTTCTCAGAGGGTGGCTTCTGTTAACTTCTCTGAAACATGCAGCAAGGTCTCCACTGAGGAGGGGAGGTGTGGGAGATGGAGTTCGGGGGATGAAATTTCAAACCAGAGGAAGTAGGAAATGACTATTTCAGAGAATGACCTAGCTAGAGAAATAATTTTGGAATGACCAAGGCATCCTTTTAAGTATTTGCAACAACAATCAATTAGTCAGAAATTCAAGTATGTCACATATGAATCCTAAAATCATTTGACCCCACTAATATGTCGCTCTTAAATATGTCTTAAAACCAATCATTTTAAATGTACTTCTTTGCATAATTTTTAATTCACCACAACCTAAGAAATCTTTCATCTTTGAAACAGTGTGTCTGGAGCAGAGATTTCTTTAAATGGAAGATGCTTAATTGCAGAAAGTGAAAATTAATTGCAGGAAAGGTGTTAAATAAATTCCTTGCCAGGCCAGGAGGCTCACCTTCATTCAACCTCTTCCCAACCTGGTATCCTGGACCCATGCATCCCCCTATCTCTTTTCCTTGCTCTCTTATTCCTCAACATCCTGCATGGTGCTGGGCTCACAAGTATCCCATAATACCAGTCTTTCTAATTGTAACTTCTATGTTACCATGAAAAGAATGGGTCTTTAATGGCCCTCCAATCTTGAGACAGGGTTGTGGCAGGTTTTTTGTTTATTTATGTTTTTTCCTTTGCCAAAATTACGGAAACGCCAAATTGGAAACTAAGGGAATCACTTGGGAGCACTCTCTCCCTCTGTTCCTGTTTCTCTCTCACACACATACAGAAACATACCTCTGTCATTTAGGTCGATTTTTGCTCTAAATGTCAAGACAGGATGGGAGAACCTGTTGGGTTCTACTTAATATTTTGTAACAATTTATGTATATGTGCAACTCTGATTCAGTTGTGGACTCTCAAGACTTTAATGTTGAAAAGGATCTGAGACACCATTTAATCTCCCCTCCAGCCTGGACAGCACTCCATTTTATGGATGAGAAAATTTACAGTGGTTAAGTATATGGCCTGAGGATCCAATTCTGGAATTGGTGGCCATGGTGGTCTGTGACTAGGGCACAGAACTGCCTCCTAAGAGTGGGAGGAGGGGTTTGCACGTCCACCTTTTTTTCTCTGCCCACAGACTCTAGCATGGTGTTCCGCACACCTTATTGCTTAATGTACGCTGGGTAATTTGAATTTGTTGTTCAGGATCCCTTAGTAACCAAACGAGCACAGATTTTTAGATTTAATGGAGGTTGACAGGGCATCATCAGACTAAGATCTAAGTTTTAGTGTAATTTCCCTTCCTTCAGTTAGGAATTAAAATATTACAGAGAAATGGGTGAAATACTCCCAGTGAATATGGTAATAAATTTCTGACATGTGGTAAGCAATCTGTGAGGACATTCCTTCACTTGGTCCTGTACTTTGGGGAGTAATGGAGTGGAAAATTAAGTTAAATAAGCTTTTATTATTCTGTGGCTCTGTTGAAAAGGCTACCATCAAATACTTTTAAAAACGTATCTTCCGAAATGCAACTTCTGAAGTTCTTTCACAATTCAATTGTGAAAAAGCATTCTCTCATCTCCTTTCTGATTTCTTTTTCCTTTCTTTTTGCCGTTGGTAGAATCAAATCCATGGTAACTTACTTTGGGTTGCTTCAGATATACGCACTTAGTACCATAAGCCTCAGAGGCAAAACCTAAAAGCATAGGTTTAAATTAAACCTAAAAGCATGGGTTTAAATTAAACCAGTAACAAGGTAATACTTTTATTGTTTTCATTTATATCACCCTTTAACCTCAGAGTTCTGTGCGGGCTTATAGGTCTTAGATGTTGCTGATTATTTCTAGGGTTGCTAGGTTTTTTACTTAAATATAATTACATCATATTCAGTAATCAATTTCATTTATAACATGTCTGGAGATACATAATTTTCTTATTTTCATATGAAGTAATTTATCTATGATCACAAAATGATACTTGACAGCTGGAAGCAGGACCTAGTATCCTTGGCTTTAGCCCAAGGACTTAAGGGATGTTACCTCTCACGGTCTATGATGTTTCTTCTCACTTCAACTGTCCTTTTTCAGAGGATTATAATTTTAGCAACATATTCAAAAAGAAGTCCCTCTCTCCTTGTGCACTTGACAATGTAAGTTACTGGTTGTGTATGAATGTTATATAACTTGAAGTAATTGTAAAGGTCATTCAAGACAGATGTTCTCTTATGATCACCTGGAGTAATCCTGCATTCCACAAACACAGACAGGGCATGTGGAATGGGAGGAATGTGAGGTTTAGCGTCCCACAGCCTCAAGTTTGTATGCCAACTCCACACCTTCTACCTCTGAGGCTGTGGACAAGAAAAGTAACTGCTCTGAACCTCAGGTTTCACAGCTACAATATGCCCAGGAACCTGAATAACACTGTTCTCAACATAGTATGCAAGTAGCACTCTTAGACTAGCACGTCTTTAATATATACATCTTTAAACACTTTTCTCCATGCCTTATAGAATGGTCAACACATCCATCTAAACAAACAAACAAACACACAAAGAGACAGACAAATCCCCTTCCCCCAAAAAACCCTAACTCTTATTACATCATCATTTTATAGAGGTACGGAAGCTTGGAGAGAGTAAACAACATGCTCCAGGACCTACAAGGTCAAGTACTTGAGACCCACCATATCCGATTACAGAGTCCAAAGTCTTACAATGACCAAGGGAAGGCAAGGAGGCCAGAGTCAAGCATGAAGCCTCAGAACGAAGGTTGAAGGTCGGAAAATATGAAACAGACCAAAATGTTGTCCATCTTTCCCTCAGGTATACTTATCACGATCAGGCAATTAATCCAGAAGCAGATGGTAATTAAGGATATGATGTGGGAAGGGCATGGAATCATACAACATTTATGATATAGCCCCTTGACTCATCCAGGAAGACAGGAGGCCAAACAATGGTGGGACAATTAAATTCCAAACCATTCAGCATTTAGTCGCATGAGTGCAGATAAATGAGAGACCAGTGTGGACTGCAATCATCAGCAAAGCTTCATGGAAGTCTACCACCGAAGTGGTAAGGACTTGCATCTTGGGATGCCTGGGTGGTTCAGTGGGTTAAGTGTCTGCTTTCAGCTCAGGTCATGATCCCAGGGTCCTGGGATAGAGTCCTGCATTGAGCTCCCTGCCCAGTGGGGGGTCTGCTTCTCCCTTCCCTAGCTTTTTTTTTTTTTTTAAAGATTTTATTTATTTATTTGACAGAGAGAGACACAGAGAGAGCAGGAACACAAGCAGGGGGAGTGGGAGAGGGAGAATCAGGCTTCCCGCGGAGCAGGGAGCCCGATGCGGGGCTCGATCCCAGGACCCTGGGATCATGACCTGAGCCGAAGGCAGACGCGTAATGACTGAGCCACCCAGGCGCACCCCCCCCCAGCTTTTAATGTTCCTTCTCTCTCTGTCTCTCTCCCTCCCTCTCAAATAAATAAATAAAATCTTTTTTTTTTTTTAAAGGACTTGCATCTTATCTAGGAGAACATACATGGCAGAGAGTGCTTTGCTGGTATAGCATGAACATGCTTAAAACTTCATAGAGTTGGGAATACAGGGCCATAAGGAGCCTGGTGTGAGTGGACGGCAGGGAATGGGACACAGACAGAAACTGGAAAGCCAGACTCTGATCATGAAAATTTGAGGGCCATTCTCAGGCAGAGAAAGAACATGACAAGGGCAGTTCTGAGAGGCAGCCATGTCTGAGGGGTCAGCTGCGGGTTAGCAGAGTGGAGGCGGCCAGAGCTGGGAAATGCAACTGGAAGAGAGGAACACCCACCCAGGGGCGGGGGAGAAAGGTAGAGCAGAGTGCAGGGGTGGAAACGGACAACGGAGAGACTTTATGTAGAAAGACAAAGAGGTAGACTCGGGATGCATTTTAACTGGAATGGCTGAAATCACTGTCTCTTGTTTCTATTTCTCTTATTTAAATGTTTCCAAGCTTTCAGTCTCAGGGAGACAAATAGGCTTGTCTGGTGAGTGACTCAGAAGGTCTCTCTGGGTTGCCAGGTGATGAGCTGGACTCGTGGCCTCTGCTGTCTACCCCCCTCATCAGGAAAGGCAGCTCATAGGCCCAAATTCCCGCAAGGCTGGAAGGCGTTAGCCACCGACATCGCCTGACAATCCGCTACACACTGGCTCCGAAGTTTCTTTCTTTGTTTTTTTTTATTATGTTATGTTAATCACCATACATTACAGCATTAGTTTTTGATGTAGTGTTCCATGATTCATTGTTTGCGTATAACACCCAGTGCTCCATTCAGTACGTATCCTCTTTAATACCCATCACCAGGCTAACCCATCCCCCCACCCCCTCCCCTCTAGAACCCTCAGTTTGTTTCTCAGAGTCCACTGTCTTTCATGGTTCATCTCCCCCACAGATGTCCCCCCTTTATTTCTCCCTTCTTACTATCTTTTTTTTTTTAAACATATAATGTATTATTTGTTTCAGAGGTACAGGTCTGTGATTCAACAGTCTTACACAATTCACAGCACTCACCACAGCACATACCCTCCCCAATGTCCATCACCCAGCCACCCCATCCCTCCCACCCCCCACCACTCCAGCAACCCTCAGTTTGTTTCCTGAGATTAAGAATTCCTCATATCAGTGAGATTATATGATATATGTCTTTCTCTGATTGACTTATTTCGCTCAGCATAATACACTCCAGTTCCAACCACATCGTTGCAAATGGCAAGATTTCATTCCTTTTGATGACTGCATAATATTCCATTGTACATATATACCACATCTTCTTTATCCATTCATCTGTTGATGGCTCCTAAGTTTCAATTGCTGGCCTTCTACTGGCAAGATACTCTTGCCTTTGCCCTCTTGAAGAACAAAGGTATAAAAAGGGGGTGCTCCCCCCTCTCTTGGTGCACAGGTCCACATGTAACTGGCTGGCCTTGGCCCAACTTTTCTCCAGGATGCTGGTGGAATGGGGCACACACATCATCTCTGCCTCTGATGCCATTGGAGGTATCCAAGCCCTCAAACCAGCAAATATGTAAATAAATTTATATTTGTTAATTGTAATTTATATAGTTCTTTACACTTTAGAGAGATCTTTGGCATGGAAATGGAAACAAACAAACAAAATGAAAACAGAAGGCTGGAGCTCAGAGAGGTAAAGCAAGTTTCCACAAATCACACAGCGAGGGTGTAATGGACTTAGAATTCTAGTCCAAGACATATTTTCCAAGTTTAGAATCCAAAATAAAACAAAAGGGTGCAATGATAAGTAAAATTTACCCTCAATGATTTTGGACATGGGGCTGAAAACTGTAGCTAGCAGCTATCTGTCAAAGAATTGCAGACTATGAAACTGTATATTAAATTAGATCATGGCACATGGCACTTTCCATTGTGCAAGATGTTAGGCTCTCCTTGTAGTTAGATGTTACCTCTGTAATACACCTCCACAAAGCTGGAATAGTGGAGTCCTGGCTTGTAAATCCAATTCTTCCACTTGGAGTATGAGCTTGGGCAGGGCCACTTAAAATCTGTCATTTACGAAATATAGGACTGTATGGTCCAAGTAGGAAGGACTTCCAGGACACATGCAATGTAGCCAACAGCAACAAGTAAAGTGGTGTTCATAATTTCCCATTCCATGAATTTATGCCACATATAACACTTTACTAAGTGCAACAGCTAATTTTCAGAGCGTGTGATACATGCTGAATCCACTATTCATTTCGAAACTCTTCAACACACAACATTAGTACATTCATGAATTAACTTGTTTATCCTTTTAATACTGACTGAATAATTGTTAATTTAAGTATATCTTTATCATGTGATTGCTCATTTGGCATAAAAAAGCTAGAAAAAATAATCATACAGACTTCTGGGGAAGATGGTGGAGTAGGAGGACCCTAAAGTCACCTTGTCCTATGGATACAACTAGAGAACCCTGGCATCAGAGCAAATGACACCATATACCTAAAACATGGTGGGGGAGAGGAGTAACTTAAGCAACCATCAACTTAATGTAGACTGCTCTAGGCAGAAGATGTACACAAAACTAATGGTAACCACAAGTCAAAAACCGCTAAAAGATACGCAAAGAATAAAGAGAAAGGAATCCAAGTATATCACTAAAAAAACCCAGTAACCCATGAAAGACAGAAAGAGAAGAAAGGATCAGAGAAAAACTACAAATATAACCAAAAAACAAGTAACAAAATGGCAATAAATACATATAAATAATTACTTTGAATGCAAATGGATTAAATGCTCCAATCAAAAGACACAGGGTGACAGAGTGGATTAAAAAAACAAGACCCATCTATATGCTGCCTACAAGAGACTCATTTTAGGCCTAAAAATACCTGTGGATTGAAAATGAGGGGATGGAGAAACATTTATCATGTAAATGGATGTCAAAAGAAAGCCAGAGTAGCAATATGTATATCAGAGAAAATAGACTTTGAAACAAAGACTGTAACGAGACAAAGAGGGACACTATGTAATCATAAAGGGAACAATCTAACAAGAAGATATAACAATTATAAATATTTATGTACCCAACGTGGGAGCACCCAAATACACAAAACAGTTAATAACAAACATAAAGGAACTAATCAATAGCAGGGGACTTTAACACCCCACTTACATCGATGAACAGATCATCCAAACAGAAAATATACAAGGAAACAGTGGCTTTGAATGATACACTGAACCAGATGGATCTAACAGATATATTCAGAACATTCCATCCCAAAACAACAGAATAACACTTTTCAAATGTACATGAAATGATCTCCAGATAGATCACATATTAAGCCACAAAACAAGCCTCAACATATTAAAAAAAGGTCAAAGTCATACCGTGCATCTTTTCTAATCAAAACGCTATGAGACTAGAAATCAACCACAAGAAAAAATCTGGAAAGACCACAAATACATGGAGATTAAATAACATGCTACTAAACAATGAATGGGTCAACCAAGGAATCAAAGAAATCCAAACATACGTGGAAACAAATGAAAATGAAAACACAATGGTTCAAAACCTTTGAGATGCAGCAAAAGCGGTTCTGAGAAGTTTATAGCAATACAGGCCTACATCAAGAAGCAAGAAAAATCTGAAATAAACAACCTAATCTAACACCTAAAGGAGTTAGAAAAAGAACAACAAACAAAGCCCCAAACCAGTAGAAGGAAGGAAATAATAAAGATTAGAGCAGAAATAAATGATATAGAAACTAAAAAACAAACAAACAAACAAAAAAAACAATAGAATAGATCAATGAAAGCAGGAGGTAGATCCTTGAAAAGACCAACAAAATTGATAAACCTCTAGCCAGACTCATCAAAAAAAACAAAAGGACTCAAATAAACAAAATTAGAAATGAAAGAGGAGAAATAAACAACAGCACAGAAGTACAAACAATTTTAAGATAATATCATGAAAAACTATATGCCAACAAATTGGACAACCTGGACAAAATGGATAAATTCCTAGAAACATATGACCTACCAACACCAAAACAGGAAGAAATAAAAAATTTGAACAGACTGATTATCTGCAAGGAGATTAAGTCAGTAATCAAAAAACTCCCAACAAACAAAAGTTCAGGACCAGACAGCTTCACCAGCAAATTCTACCAAACATTTACAGAAGAGTTAATACCTATTCTTCTCAAACTATTCCAAACAATAGAAGAAGAAGAAGTAAAACTTCCAAATTCATTCTATGAGGCCAGTATCACCCTGATACCAAAACCAGATAAAGACACCACACACACACACAAAAGAAACACAGGCCCATATCTCTAATAAACATAGATGCAAAAATCCTCAGCAAAATACTGGCAAACCGAATTGAACAATATATTAAAAAAATCATTCATCACAATCAAGTGGGATTTATTCCCAGGATACAGGGTGGTTCCATATTTACAAATCAATCAATGTGATACATCACATCAATAACAGAAAGGATAAAAACCATATGATCATTTCAATAGATGCAGAAAAAGTATTGGACAAAGTACAACATCCATTCATGATAAAAGCCCTCAGAAAAGTAAGTTGAGAGGGAATATACCTCAACATAATAAAGGCCATATGTGAAAAACCCACAGCCAACATCATACTCAATGGGGAAAAATTGAGACTTTCCCCCTAAGGTCAGGAACAAGACAAGGATGTCCACTCTCACCACTTTTATTCAACATAGTACTGAAAGTCCTAGCAACAGCAGACAACAAAAATAAATAAAAGACATCCAAATTGGTAAAAAAGAAATAAAACTTTTACTGTTTGCAGATGACATGATCCCATATACAGAAAAGCCAAAAGACTCCATCAAAACACTACTTGAACTGATAAATGAACTCAGTAAAGTCACAGGATACAAAATCAATGTGCAGAAATCTGTTGCATTTCTATACCCTAATAATGAAGTAGCAGAAAGACAAAACAATCCCACTTATAATTACATCAAGATAAGATACCTAGGAATAAACCTAACCAAAGAGGTTAAAGACCTGTACTCTGAAAAATACAAAATATGGATGAAAGAAATTGAAGATGACACAAAGAAATGGAAAGACATTCTATGCTCACGGGTTGGAAGAACAAGTGTTGTTAAAATGTCTAAACTACCCAAAGCAATTCACATTTAATGCAATCCCTATCAAAATACCAACAGAATTTTTCACAGAACTAAAACAAACAATCCTAAAATTTATATGGAGCCACAAAAGACTCTGAATAGCCAAAGCAATTTTGAAAAAGAAAAGCAAAGCTGTAAGTATTGCAGTTCCAGACTTCAAGCTACATTACAAAGCTGTAGTGATCAAAACAGTATGGTACTGTCACAAAAATAGACACATAGGTCAATGGAACAGAATAAAACCTCAGAAATAAACCCACAACTATATGGTCAATTAATCTTCGACAAAGCAGAAAAGAATATCCAGTGGGAGAAAGACAGTCTCTCCAACAAATGGTGTTGGGAAAACTGGACAGCCACATGCAAAAGAATGAACTGGAGCACTTTCTTACACCACACACAAACATAAACTCAAAATGGATTAAAGACCTAAATGTGAGACCTGAAACCATAAAAATCCTAGAAAAGAGCACAGGCAGTTGTATCTTTGACATAGGCTGTAGCAAATTTTTCTTTTTTTAAAAAAATACTTTATTTATTTATTTGAGAGAGAGAGAGAGCCTGTGCACAGGGCAGGGTGGGGGGAGGGACAGAGAGAGAAACGGAGAGAAGCAGACTCCCTGCTGATCAAGGAGCCCAATGTGGGGCTCAATCCCAGGACCCTGAGATCATGACCTGAGCTGAAGGCAGATGCTTAACCTGCTGAGCCACCCAGGAACCCCAATTTTTCTAGATATGTCTCCTGAGGCAAGGGAAATGAAAGCAAAAATAAACTACTGGGACTACATGAAAATAAAAAGCTTCTGCACAGTGAAGGAAACGAATGAACAAAACTAAAAGGCAACCTACTGAATGGGAGAAGATATTTGCAAATGACATAGCCAATAAAGGGTTAGGATCCAAAATGTATAAAGAACAATTACAACTCAACACCCCCCAAAATAAATAATCCAATTAAAAAATGGGCTGAAGGCATAAACAGACATTTCTCCAAAGAAGACATCCAGATGGCCAAAAGACACTCAAAAAGATGCTCATCATCCCTCATTATCAGGGAAATGCAAATCAAAACTACAATGAAATATCACCTCACACCTGTTAGAATGGCTAAAATTTAAAACACGAGAGGGCGCCTGGGTGGCTCAGTCGTTAAGCATCTGCCTTCGGCTCAGGTCATGATCCCAGGGTCCTGGGATCGAGTCCCACATCGGGCTCCCTGCTCGGCAGGAAGCCCGCTTCTCCCTCTCCCACTCCCCCTGCTTGTGTTCCTGCTCTCGCTATCAATCTGTCAAATAAATAAATAAAATCTTTAAAAAAAAAAATTTAAAACACGAGAAACAACAGGTGTTGGCGAGGATGTGGAGAAAAATGAATCCTCTTGCACTATTGGTGGGAATGAAAACTGCTACAGCCACTGTGGAAAACAGTATGGAGGTTCCTCAAAAAGTTAAAAGTAGAACTACCCTAGCATCCAGTAATTGCACTACTACGTATTTACCTCCAAAATACAAAAACATTAATTCAAAGGGATACATGCACCCTGATGTTTATTGCAACCTTAGTTAGAAAAGCCAAAGTGTCCAAGCAGCCCAATGTGTCCACTGATAAATGAATAGATAAAGAAGATGTGATATCTATATCGATATCTATCTATCTATATATAATGGAATATTATTCAGGTATAAAAAAGAATAAAATCTTGCCATTTGCAATGACATGGATGGAGCTAGAGAGTATTATGCTAAGCGAAATAAGTTAGGGAAAGACAAGTACCATCTGCTTTCACTCATATGTGGAATTTTTGAAACAAACAAAAATGAGCAAAGGAAAAAGAAAAAGAGAGAGAGAGAGAGACAGAGAGAGAGAAGCCAAGAAACAGACTCTTACTGCAGAGAACAAACTGATGGTTACCAGAGGGGAGGGGGTGGGGAGATGGGGGAAATAGGTGATGGGGATTAAAGGTTGCACTTGTTGTGATGAGCACTGGAAGATCTGTGGAGTTGTTGAATCACTATATTGCATACTTGAAACTAATATGACATTTTATGTTAACTATACTGGAATTAAAAACATAATCAAACAAGAAAACCATAGCTTTAGCTTGAAGTTGTAGATATATGACATGAAATTTAAATACACTTATAAGAATCTGAGCATATTTCACTCTTCTAGCAACCACTGAAGATTTAATTCAAGACTCTGTTTTACAAAAATTAGCAAAGAGTTTTACTCAAGGCACTGTACAATTAATATTATATTAGTATCATTATTTAGAATTTCCCTGGTTGCTCCTCTCTTTTGTATGTATTAGCAGCAAGTGTTGTTTAGTATTTAACTTATTATATACATTTTATTATAATCCCTGGCACTGGAGACTAAAAATTTCATTTTGAAGCTTTAATTACCTAGATGATTTGTTTATTCTTTGAAAATTAATCTCCTGGCACAGTACCTTTCAAGTAATAGTCATGTAGTAAATGTCAGCTAATTTTAATTTAATAAATTGGTTGTCAACTCTTGCTTTTATGTAAAAATAGGATGGACCCACCCTTGGTAATGTCAGTCCCTTGGAAAAGCTGATGAAACAAAAACTGTAAGTTCAACTATGTTCATAAAATTTAAAAAGTATGATTGCAGTAAGTAGTATCATAAATACAATATGCGAGTGCAGCCAATATTAAACAGTAAGATTCAAGCATTGTGCTACCATGGCATTCATTCACAAGCCTGCAAGAACATGTGCACTTCATTAAAGTCAATGGAGTGTACCAGTTCATCTTAGGCATTATTCATAATCGAAACATTTCAGTTTTAGTTAACACACACACAAAACTAATTTAAAAGTCAAATGAGGAAATTAGTTCTATGTTCCCCTGTTTCAGTTCCACAGTGATATCAACTAGCCAAATTTAGCCTTAGGAGGTATGAGAAAATATCTAATACAGTGAATGGAAAATCTAAAGAATCACAGATCTGTTAAAACTAATGTTTTTGCAACCAATTCAACAAAAATGTATTTAGTATTGAAAAGGAGCCCTCAAACTGCTCGATTAATTTCTAGATTTCAAAAGTGGTGAATCAAGAACTAGAGGATTTATTTATTTATAAGGATTTATTTTATTTATTTGAGAGAGAGAGAGAGTGCACAGTGGGGAGGAACAGAGGGAGAAGGAAAGAGAAATTCAAGGAGACTCCTCATGAGCTCGGAGCCAGAGAGAGGGCTTGATCCCATGACCCAGTGAGATCATGACCTGAGGTGTAACCAAGAGTTGGACGCTCAACCAACTGCGCCACGCAGGTGCCCCAAGAATTACAGATTTAATATAATCTATTTCCTGAAAAAAAGTTTTTTTAAAAATTGAACAGCGATCAATTGAAAAATATTTTCTGCAGACACGTTATAAAGACTGGGGGAAGCTTTTCCTGTTTTAAATCTTTTAGATTTCTCAATTATAGTCACCACGGTTAATAGCACATTGTAGACATTCTTTTGACCTTTATTTCTGTGGTCCTCTTCCTTTCTGCTTTTCTCTTTTTTACCATTTAGAGTCTCTCCCTCTTTTCCATTAAAAAAAATCTTCATCAATTCCCACTGTGCGAGTCACCAAGGACTCTGTCCTTCATCCCTTAATTGTTCATCTCTACATTTACTCATTTGTCTCCCATTGATGAAGTTCATTGTTCTTGAATATTCCCATCTGAGTGTCTCCCAAAAGCTAGGTGTTATTTATTGTCGTTTGTAGATATCCAGCTAGACCCTAAAGTTCAACAAAAACAACAAAAAGGTACTGAAATTCCTTGACTTTCCTGATAAAACATTTTCAAAACCATTGCATTCTGGCTCTTCTGCAAGCTCACCATCCTCGTATTTTATTCATTTTTAGTCATTCTGATGCCTTTCTTTCAGAAGGTTCCAGTCTCTTCAGTGTGGGGGAATGTGGTTTTTATTTTCCCACAATTAGAGGATCACTAGAAACGGAGTTTTGTGTATGTCTATGTAGGCACTATGCACCCTTGGGAGAGGGCCAGAGGATTCTTACCTGAGAAGAGGAAGGGTTAACGCTGCCTGGCCAGTGATGGGGGCACAGAGGCAGGGAGAGGATTCTGACTTTCACCCTGCACCCAGCTCATTCATCTGCCTGCCCAGAGCTGTGTTGGCAGATCCCAGCCATACCCTTGCCTCTCTTGAAGACTCTGTGGGAAGGGATACAAAGCATATTTTGTCCATACTTCCTAATGGCCAGAAATAACTCTGAGTCACAGAAAGAGTCAATGTAGGGGCCCCCAAGCCTGAATAGACTTGGCTGGTCTTCAAAATTGATAGTTGTCAGCAAACTGACCAACTGATAGAGGTTTCTCCTCAACGATTCTTGCTTTCATGTCTTCCCATTCTTTACCATTCTGCATAAGTTACACAAACTCTTTCAAACTCTTTTTAGTGGAATTTCCTGTTTCTGGTTTCTCTCCATTCAGTCCACATTACCTGCATGGGAATAATCCATAAATGGTTGATGTTCATGAGGTCTGCTGTCCCTCACATGGTCTTATCCTAAATCCTGGACATTATTTTAAGACTTGGCCTCAACCTAATCTGACTCCTGGCCTTCTTCCTACTTCTTCAGAATGTTCATGCACCGGCACCATATATCCCTTAGGTGGGTTCTAAATCCAAATCCACTTGGTTAGTAACCCCCTCTCTGCTTCATACTTTCATGGAGCTCTTGTCATCAATGAACACCAGTGAGTGACTCCAGTCATCCTGGGCCATGTACTATCAGTTATCACTTATAAATAAATATGAGCTACTTTTCAGGGACTCTAAAACAAAATATTAATTAATATCCCTTATTCTAGCTATAAACACCTTGTGCATATTTTGTGAGACTTGTGGATCTTGCTTACAAGGTCCTGAAAGTTAAGATAGTCTTCATCACCTTAACTCTTGACCATGGTCAATAAGGCCATTCAATGATCTTGCTGCTACCTCTCTCTCCTACCTAACCTTACCCCATCTGTCCCCTCTGTTCACTACACTCTACCACTCTCTTCTGGATCACACCGGCTTTTACCTGTTTAAGGCTTTTGCCTGTGCAGCTTCTGCACAGACTGCTCTTCCCCTGTTATATGGTTGGGTCCCCCTCACCTGCGGAGACAGGCATCCCTAAAAGAGATCATCCCCGTTACAATCTTTCACAGTCTCCTGTAATATTCTTCAGGGAATCTAGCAAAATCTAAACAATACCTTTGTCTACTTGACTAACTCTTCTCATCTAGACAGTAAGCCCCTAGAGGTCGGTATCTGGTCTGGTTGCTCACCACAGCATACCTAGTACCTAGCACACAGTACGGATCAATAAATATTAATTAAAAGAATAAAATATTTCCAGAGCTTTCCTTAGCTCTAGGTGATGTGAGAACATCATCTTAGTAAAGGTGATGAGAATTTTATACATATATATTGCATATATATTTAAAATATTAAAATTTTTGTATATTTAAATCAATGTTTGCAGCAAATGATATTATTAGGAAAGTCTCATAATTTGCTCTCGTCCTCTTGCTGCAAAGATGAGGCCAAAAAATAGAAATAGCATGGTCTGTCTCCCTGGAATTGAAGTCATTGCTCAAGGACAGTGAATAATGCTATAAAATCACTTGTACTATAAAGATCATTATCTAAAGTCATTATCATACATAGGACATTCAAACTTCACATTGAGTTTTCTTTCCTAGTACTTCAATCTTGACAACTCACAAAACACCCAAATTTACTTTCTATTTCTCAGAAAAAAGAGGATAAATCAAGGAGACACATGCAAATTAACAAGTAATCAAAATTTATAAAAGTGCAGAGACAGCCCCGTGTTTCAGTCATTAGAAACGTGCCTTTTTATCTGCCTGCAAACTATCCTTATTATTATTCCCAATTTAAAAAAGCTGCTATCACCACTTTTTTGAGTAACAGCAGAATATCTTCACAACCTTGGGGTAAACAAAGGTTTCTCAGGACACTACAAAGTGTGAACCACAAATGAAAAAAAGTAATTTATAATTCTTTATTAAATTTTAAAATTTAAGCTCGTCAAAAGGCACTGTACTTTTAAGTACTGCCTAGACCCAACATGGGACTCGAACTTAGAATCCCAAGATCAAGCGTTGCATGCTCTACCGACTGAGCCAGCCACATGCCTCAAAGGCATTTTAATAAAATAAACAGATAACGCACAAACTGGGCAAATATTTACAATACATGTATCTGACAAAGGATTATATCCGGACCGTACGAAGAATTACCATCAACAACAGAAAAGTGATCAGGCGAAAATGAGAAAAACTTGGACAGCCTCACCAAAGAAGATACAAATGGGCAAAGCACATAAAAAGATGATTGACATCATTAGCTATCAATGGTATGCAAATTAAAGCCACTAGAAATACCATTTCATGCCTGCTGTTGATGAGAATAAGAAACAGCTAGAACTTTCAACATTGCTGGTGAAGTGTTGGACAGTTACTTACAAAGTTAAACATTTACCTTATGATCTAGTAATTCTACTCCCTGGTCTTTATCCAATGGGCATGAGAACAGATATTCACAGACTTACACTAGAATTTTCAGAGCAATCTTATTCATAATAGTCCCCAACCAGAAGCAACTCAAATGTCAAAAAGAGAATAGTAGAGAAATAATTTGTAGTTCAGTCATCCAACGGAACATTACTCAATGATAAAAAAGGAATGGACTACTGATACGTGTAACAATCTCAGAAATGTTAGGGTAAGTGAATGGAGCATTTACAAAGTATATGTTGTATGATTCCTTTCAGATGAAGTCCAAGAATAGGTTCAACTAACCTACTGTGATAGAGATAAGAAAGTGATTGCTTGGAAAGTACACGGGAGATGAGGAGGTGGGAGGGAGGTGGTGGGGTCGTGGATTGGAATTGACTGGAAAGGGCCATGAGGGAAATACTCAGAGTATGATATTTAATATCTTATTTTGGCCATTATACAGGGTATATACAATTGTCAAAACTCACTGGATTGGAAGTTTAAGATTTGTGCATTTTATTGTATATAGATTGTACCTCAATTCAAAAAATTAAGGGATTCTATTATTAAAGAAATCTTTAACATTAAACATCATTCAGAATATTTCTCTACTTTCTAGGCATGAGAAATATTTAAAAATTCTGTTCTATTGAATTTAATACACCTGGTTTACAGTGTAGGATGGCAATATTAATTTATCCAGTTCCATCAAATTAAGCCTCCATTTATTATGACGTTCAAAAACGTAAGGATAAAAAATTACTCAGAGGAAGAGAAAATGCTGAAACACAACTACAAAAAACCCCTGCTCTGAATCGGGATCGTTTCGAAGATGAATGTCATTGCCACAGTATACCAGCAAGTGGAGTAGTTACACTTTGAGAAGAATTCCATCTTCGTAACCACTGAATTATTCTACAGGGCACTTTAACCAGACCAAAAATTGACTTTTGGGTGTAGCCACAATGGAAATGACAGATCATTTTAATGCAAGAGAAAAAGATTGGAAACCTTGACCCTCTAGATTACTTTGCACCTCAATGAGAAGGGGAAAAAAAAACACTTGCTGATCACCTTATTAAAATACTATGTTCGTGTTAATTCAGGTACAAGGAAAATATTTAAAAGAATGGCTAAATTAACTCTGGGATGCCATTTTTTCTTTGTTAATTATTTCCATACAAGAGTAATAACGTACATCCTTTCTCCCACAAAAAAAAAAAGACCCCAACAACGCCACCCTTTATTTTTAGAGATGTGGGAATAATAGCGTCAGTTTGTGCAGAATTTGGACGCTCTTTGAATACTGGAGTTTGTCTGAGAGTAGGTAAAGCTAGCTAAGAGTGCTTTTTTAAATCCTGAAGCACAAGGGCTTTTCAGTTGTGATGGTTAGGCCATGAATCTGAAGGTTTATGCTGCATTTTTAAAAATATCACCATGTTCATCAATTCTTATAAGATTTGTAAGGCTTAATTCTCCCATAAGCTCAGGAAGGCTGTAGAAAAGTCTCTAACTATCCCTTCCAAGCAGCTTCTATAATCCTGGGTTTACAGAAAGGAATGTTCTGGCTGACAATGGAAAGCACGTCCCAGGCATACGCAAATGCAGGGCTGTTAGCTAGGGGCACGTACAATATGGGTAACTATCCCCTTTACGCTCTAACTTTAATAATAACCCAACCTTGATTCTAACACCGTAGAGCCTCTTCTCAGTTCTCCTCATTCCCCAGTGAAGCTAAGCGCAGAGGAACCAGCATGGTGTGCCCTAGAAAATGCCCCGAGCCACGCCCAGTGTGCGACCAGAGTCCCCGCCTGTATAGAAGTCACACCTCTGCAATCTGAAGTGCTCATGAATATGAGATGTGCTTCCTTCCCTTGGAGTTGCATGAGCACAAGGACACTGGGTACACAAAAGCACTAGTCCCTTCCAGGAACTGAGCCTACGACAACGCACCTACAAAATACAAAGGTCTAGGCGTGAGCGGAGGTGGTGTGGACTGACTCTCAAGGGGCACCTCAGTGGGGCCCAGGAGCATCTCTTCTTTAAAATCACACACCACTGCAGCTTTTCCACAAAGGTGGCCCCTCTACTCTGGGAGACAGTCCACTATCAATATGTAAAAAGGTATCACCCTCGAATGTGCGTACACCCTTTCACTGGGACATAAACCTTGCCTGAAGATTTTCTTCATGAAAATCCAAGGAACATTTCTCAGTTCAATGACCCCTAAGAAATGATTTTGAATTACTTCCACTTGTGAAATAGAAGGAAAGCATTTTCCCCCAGTATCTATAAATGGAGGCTGAAGGAAGTACAGGATCCAGAGTAAGAGGGTTCAAGCTTTAGACTCTGCCTTGAACATTTTATCAAGGTCCCCAAGTCTGTGATGTTATAATCTGGACTGTATTCTCGCTTGCAGGGATTCATGGGATTGTCCCACAGTGAACATCATTTCACTACACAGCAAAGGATTTTTAAAGAACAATGAGAAAAATATGTAAATGAAATGCTGCCGCACACATACTCCTAATTTTGAGTTTGCCACGAAACTGACATGAGGCTGTGTTCTTCCAACTAAGGGGCAAATAAGCCAAAAAAATTTCGTTCAAGGTTCACTAAACTCTGAGATACATAAACAGTAGAGATGAGGTGTACAGAGGAAAATACATAAAAAACCTAGGAACGGGAGACATGCTGATTATAAAAGGAGACAGAAGGAAGGTGTACCTGGGGCTAAAGAAATGAAATGGAGAGAAAATGTCTGCGTCTGTTTTTAACGAGAGGTGAGTTGCTTCCTCTAGCAGATCTAGAATGAAGACTGCACACAAACCAGGCAGGAATGAAATGACGGTTGTAGAAGGCACCAGGCAATGAGAGCACATTCGAGAAAGGGCTGATGCAAGGTGGGAGAACCCAGTCTGATGCCGAGTCAGCAGAAGCATCGCATGGCGCTCCCTACTCTGGGGAAGGCAGAGATGGGCTGCACTTCAGCATGGCTCCGGACACTTAGGGAAGGACGTGGGGGGAGGGAGGATGTTGTATGTTTTGGAACAATCTGCACATTCACAGATTACCACAGCTGCCTGAAGGGAGTATATAGGAAGCCAGGTACTTAGAGGTGAATTTTCTGTGATCCCTGTTGGAACTCACAGCAGAGTGGACTTTGGGAACCAAGCCTGAGGAGAGAGAAGAAAAAGCTCTGGGGTTTCCCAACCCCTGACAAGTCTCTGCAGTTGTCCATTCACAGAAACCTAGAATTTTGTCTGAATTTGACAGGGTTTTCCTTATGTTTCAAATGTTACCCCTGGAAGATGCTTGTATTCATTATCTTCAAAGATCTTGGATAGTAGTACCTTGAATTTAATATATCCTTAATGAATAATTACCGAGTGAATGAATCAACCATGCTCCCAAATGAGGAATGTGTCTTACATTAATTTAAAGAGGAGTCAATAATGTGTACAATATAGCCTATATTTTCTTTATTACTGCCATTTGGCAAATTGAGGACAACCTCTAGCAATTCAAATCTCCCTCTGAGGTAAGTTTAGTAGCTATCATGATAGATTTTAGCAGCTTTCTCCTGGGGTCCCCGAGGCTCACTAAACATTTTAGGAGGACACCGGACATTATCCTAGTGGCCAGTGAGATAACCCACCACCAGGTGTGGGAGAGGAAGTGTGGTCCTGCCTGCTGTAGCCAGTGAATTCTGTACTGAGGTCTCGAATGGGTGCTGATGGCACGAAGGACCAAGGGCATGCAGCCTGGATCCTTTTTACTTGGTTCCAACTTCAGTTTTTTATTCCAGAGGAGACAGAAAACTCTTTCACTGCCGTATATGCTAGGGAAAAAAACTAAAACTCAAGCGGAAGCGGAAACTGGGTACAGGCTGGGGGAGACTGAGAACCAAGTAGCCCAGGGCTGGAGCTTAGCTGAAGGGGGAGTATTTGACCTTGGTGTAGTTAGGCAACTCACTCGTTACTTGGTAATGCCAAGAGCCTCAGGATCACAGGCAGCGGACCCTGAATAGAAAGGGCAGTATTCTCCTAACAGCGTGGAGGCTGGAGCACAGGTCTTGCAGAAGGAGGACTGGAAGCTTCTGGGATCTGCACTGACCAATGTTTCCTCTCACAGTACCCGCTTTGATCTTCTCTAACTCCAGCCCATCAATTCACCTGTTTTGGCTGCTCTGGAGCTCATTGGTATAACTATACATGCCAAGTCATGTTTTCAGAATAGGCTTTTTTTTATTTTATTTTTTTTTTATTTTATTTTTTTTTAATTTTTTTTTTATTCTTATGTTAATCCCCATACATTACATCATTAGTTCTAGATGAAGTGTTCCATGATTCATTGTTCGTGCACAACACCCAGTGCTCCATGCAGAAC
>NC_138381.1:40629996-40643649 GCF_054177405.1 Leptonychotes weddellii | reverse complement strand
GCTTCATTCCTCCCCTCCCGCTACCTTCTTCTTCTTCTTTTTTTTTCTTAACATATCTTGCATTATTTGTCTCAGAGGTACAGATCTGAGACTCAACAGTCCTGCACAATTCACAGCGCTTAACAGAGCACGTACCCTCCCCAGTCCTTTTAACAAATTTTTAAGTGTACAATACAGTAGTATTGTTTAGGATGGGTACAATATTGCACAGCTGATCTCTAGAATTTACCAGGGGCTGGCGGGTGGTGGGGGGGAGTGGGGAGTTGATAAACAGCTGCTTTGTTTTTGCTGGTTTATGAAGCTCTATTTCACCTTTAAGGTTTTCCATCCCAGTGCTCTGAAGAAGATCTACATGCTTCAGGGATGCATTTGTTGTCTGTCCTTTAGATAGGGCTTTTATTAAAGAGTACTGATTAGGGTGTCATTTTGAGTACTAAACTATACTGTATTATACTACTTATGCAAGTTCTGAAGTCGAATGTCAAAAAAAAAAATCTAAATTAGCAACATCTTAGCCTTGGTGTTTACATTTCTATCAGTAACTATGAACTAAAAGTTCAATCATGTCTGCCATCTTATAGGCAAATCTTCTGTTTTTCACCCAGAACAAAGATCTTCCTTTGACATTATTTCATGAGTGACAATGTTACAGTTGATAATTTACTAGTTGAAAGAGTATGATGCCTAAGTTACACTGTACTAGATCCTACTGTATTGATACTGGACCCAGTGTGGTAGTCTTTGGAGAGGAAAAAAAAATGCAAGCTGACTCAAGGTATCTGCTTTATCTATTTCTGCCAACAATCACTATACATTACTTAAAAACAAGAGGCAATGAAATCCATCTTTCAGGCCATTTAGTTTTTGTTTGTAAAATCTCTCAAGACTCTGACTACTGCCAACTTAAAATGCTTTCTGAAAAGATCAGTTAAATTCAAACGTTGCGACTATAATCAGAATACTAAGAATAAGACATCACTGGTACTTGAACGTGGAACCAGGACCTAACCCAGTTGTGTTAGGAAGTTGTTACTTAAAGACTTCTGCTATAGAGTTAAAAAATATTCAATTGGTTATCTCTCTTTAGATTTTCTTCCTCATGTGGAGGAGGAAAATGATTTTTTCTTGTTTTCTCAATAAATGCCAGAAAGGTGAATTAAATTCTAGTAATGAATTTACATTTTACTTTTCAAAAAATATTCTGCACATTGGCATCAGGTTAAATAAAGAAAAAAGGTGCTAATTTTCTCATATATTCAACAATCAAAAAATATCATAATATTCCAGTTATGGAACGAATGAGTCACAAACATAAAAGCTACAGCATAGGGAATATAGTCAATGGTATTGCAATAGCGTTCTCTGGTGACAGATGGTACCTACAGTTGTGGTGAGCATAACATATACACTTGTTGAATCACTATGTTGCCCACCCGGAACTAATGTAACATTGTGTGTCAACTACGCTTCAGTAGAAAAATTTAAAAATCATAATAAATTTTATAGTCATAACCTTTTATGTGTATTTTTTTTTAAAGATTTTTTATTTATTTATCTGAGAGAGAGAATGGGAGACAGAGAGCATGAGAGGGGGAGGATCAGAGGGAGAAGCAGACTCCCTGCCGAGCAGGGAGCCCGATGCGGGACTCGATCCCAGGGCTCCAGGATCATGACCTGAGCTGAAGGCAGTTGCTTAACCAACTGAGCCACCCAGGCGCCCCCCTTTTATGTGTATTTTTGACCAAAGATTGCTTTAGCTAAACCACTGTGATGATTTTTAATATTGCCATTTATTAATATTAAAAAACTACCATTACACATGAATTAAGTACAAGTTACATATTTTGAATATGACACATTTATTTGAACTTTATAGAAGTAATGCTGCAAAGATGTTGATTAAGGATACTTTGAATGCTCTAGCTTGACTTTTCACAAATGCCCTTGAAATTCTCAGGAAGTCAATGCACAGCTGTCCCACTAACACACAATGACCACTACTGTTCACTGCTGACAAGGCCTGGCTAGCGGCAAACACGGGGAAGGCATGCAAACTCTTATAGGTTCGCTTCGCAATAGAAAAAAAAAAATGGAACATTCCTTGACATAGAGAAATCGTCACTCATGTCCTATTATTTTCCAAAACTTAGAGGCCCCTATATCAATGACAAATGAGTTACTGATAAATGTGTTTGATTGCAATGAAAAGAAATGCAACAAAGGACTGCGTTAAAGGTGGGAGATAAATGTGAATGATACTCTGCAATCTCTTCTCAGTCTGATCCCCCAAATCACTTGCAAATGTTGACTCCCATTTCCACTAGCACATAGGGAAGTAGGAGAGAAATGCTGTATGCAAACAATATTCTTTTCTTGTATTCACATACATATTTTTAAAATAATAGCATAATACTGAAAATCAAGTGCAATAATGACAGAATTATAAAAAAAAATGAGTGATTTTGCTCTTTGTTTATAATGGTGCAGTGACACGGAAAAGGTAATATTCATTATCTCTTCAGGCAAATAGGCTCATTCCAGGGCAATCAAGATTCATCAATCATGGATCTAAAGGCAAAATTCAGAAAATACCATCGAATCTTCTACTTCCCCTAAACAATCAAATCAATTTTTTTTCTATCTTTGAGATTTCTCTCCATCTCAAATATAACTTTGGTGCTTTGCCCTTGACACATAGTAGCAAATAATAAATATTCTTTTAATAGTTCTCCAATAAATGAATGAATAAATGAATGACTTCACTTCCAAATTGAATTAGGATGCAGAAATTTATATGCAGAATTAATAAGGTTTTCAGTGTAATTTATGGATAACGAAATGCTTACAGCTCTGGGGTTAGCTGGAGAGAATTCTTTGTGCTTTTTCAAAGGCACGGTCTAGGGTGTCCATCCCCTTCCTGTGTATGTTTCCATTTCTCTGAGTTTCTCCTGTCCTATCTTTGCAATTCTCTCCCGTTATTCTTAGGGACTTCTTTCCTTAGGAAACCACAGGGACATTTTCTGCGACTGATGATTTAACAAAGCCACTTGCTCCTTCGTTTTTTGAACCAATACTTCCTGAGAGTCTGCTTCTTCCAGGTCCTGTGGGAGGCACCAGGGACAGAACAGAACCACACAAGCAACTTCTGTTTTTGTTTTCACTACATTTTTTGATTTCATTAAAACCTAGCTCAGAAAGGAAGCAAATAGAACCTGCAAGGACATCAGTCTCCAAAAAGGCATTCCAGGACTAGGCATGCTGCTGATAAAGGCTCACTCTGTAGGTGCCCAGTGCCACCACAATGTCATGTATTCCATCAGTCTCTGCTGTAACACACATGTCTGCCAGATGCGTCGTTTCTAGCATCTTATTTATCATTTTTTATATTGATTATATTTTGAAATGATAATATTTTTAATATACTGGATTAAATAGCATATTATAAACTTAGTCTCATCGATTTCTTTTTAGTTTTTAAAAGGTGGCTACTCAGAAATTTAAATTTACATGTATGCTGTGCATTATATTTCTACTGGATTGCTGATCTAGAGGAAGGCAAGAGAGAGAGGAAAAAAAACCCAAATAAGCAAACAAATAAATTATTATGAAATTGAATGTGGTGTTTTGTTTGTCTCAGTGTATCAATGAAACACAGAGCTGTATGTTTTCAGAGAAGGCATGGGTAGAATTGCATTTCAGGGATCTTTTTGAGGAGGAAAGGACCACATCCGGCTGAGAAATACGGGTTGTTCCTGTGCAGTAAGAAATGTATTAGAGATTTACAGTCATGCTAATAACTAGGGCATAGTGAAGATGTGTAAGCAAATACAGACAAGCAAGCAGAGATAGCATTCAAGAGACATTCTGAGAGGATTCTAATAAGGCAAAGATGTTCAAGGTATGGACCATCAGAACCATCTTCTCCTATAAATGGTTCCAATGGAAGCCAAGACAGCGATGATCACATCGAACAAAATTTAAATATGCTATCTGGAATCAATAATATATGAATTCATGGCTATTCATTAGCCCCTCAGTATGAATTAGTTGGCCAGGTTACGCAGCTGCTTCTGAGTGTCCCCTGGTGCTGATATTTCTCACACTGTGTCACACCCTCCCCTTGTCCAACTAAGGCTCCGCCCCTTTCAGAATTCCTCCACTCAAGTCATGACCTCATTTCTGGGGGAAGCAGTCTTTAGGGGCTTTTTGTTTCCTTACAGTCTCATGGCTTCTCTCCCGCCCTGCCAATCCTCTTATCTGGGAATTTGCAGTGAAATAATAGGACAGTTTATATGATCGATTTCTGTATTGCTCAGCTCAAATGACTTACATTCACTTTAGAAGGTTTTCAGTTACACCGTGTACAAGTATATCATTTACAATTGAATAAAATGTTTGTGGTCATTTCTATGAAAAAAAAAAAAAGTTGGGCATCTGTTCCTTGGTTAGAAATACAAGTTCATTGTTTTCTCTGTGGGAAAAGCAGGCATGACTTAAGACTCCTTTCACAAGAAAGCTTAAGGATCAGCTATATTCAATTTCTGGGGCCATTTTTAATCCTTTGTTAGTATAAGTGTCATTTTTAACTAATCAAAATACGCACTTACCAGGAATGCTTCATTCCCAAATTGTGTCAGATTGAAGTGCAATTACTATGACATTGACCGATATATACACATAGAATGCCCATCGATGCAGCTTCCACAGGACATTCAAACCAGCATGAGCCTAACTTTGTGGGGACCTGCCTTGGTCTGTGCTGCCTAAATGAGATCTATCAGATAGCTCTTGGAAAGTCCATTTGTACTTGTGTTACTTTCCATTCTAATTGAGAATTCTTTGTGGCTTTTTTTTTTTAACAGAATATTTAATTTAAGATGAAAGCCTGAAGTAATTTTTGGCTAACAAAATTAGCAAAGTCTTCTTCATTTCCTCACCCGAATGAAAGGAACAAATAGATGTTGTGTAAGAATCAACTCAGGTAAGTTTCTCTTTTTCAGTTATACAAGGAGGCACAGGGCTTTAAGGTGAAGTCTATTATGATGCCCCTAAAGATAAGAGTTCTCCCCCGCCACCTAAAGAAATCATGTTTCAAGTTTCTACTGTGTGCAAATAAACCTTGCCTTGGATGCTATAATAGCAATCCAAATTCAACAGGTGGAGACAATTTCGGGGTACGTTTTCACATTTGCACTCTGTGTGGTTTGACATGATGATTTCTCCTCCATTAGCTACTAACCATTTCAGATTTGTTTAGTTTGCATCAAGGCACTGTTTTAAATGCAGTGTTATACAATGGAATTTAAGGTATTTTCGAAATAATGTGGCACAGCTGTGTTGTTATTCACTCCCTATCATAAATCCGACTGGCTGGAAAATGAAGTTTGTTTAAAAATAACCTCTTCAGGACTTCTTTTAATGAACAGCCTGCATGCAAGTCTTCCATTTTGTGGGTGGAAAAATGCATCTAAGATACTTTATTTCACTCAATAATAAATATTGTTGTGAAACCATAAACCCAGAGAAAATTGGTTATTTTTTTAAAATAGAATTCATTAACATAGTTCAGAGAGCCAGTTCTTCAGGAAAGCTATTTAAAAACACAAACACACCAGAGATGGATTGCCCGGGAGGCCGAAGCAGAAAATTGGTACCTTAGACCTGGAGGACAGAAAAATAGGAGACTTTATTTATACCAACCTGGTCCATCTGGGGATAGAAGATGAGGAAGGAATATTCACTTATCTTTTCAGCAAAGCCCCTGCGCCTGTGTTGGGCTGGATGTGGGTCGCAGGTCTAGAGTCAAGTCTCAACTCTTGTTCTCTGTTTGCTAACCAAGTGACCTTGGGCAGATCACACATGGGGGCAGTGCGAGCTGCTTGGGCTTTGCTGTCGCACAGACCCAGATCCAGCCGCGCGCTGTCCGTGTGAAACAACCGGCTCTCGGGGAACAAACAAAAAAACATCAACCAACACCGGTTTGTAATGTTTGCCAATTTCTATGATGTAAATGCTCCCACCACAGCCAATTTAAGCTATGTACATGACCTCACCGGATGCTGAACTGGGAAGAAAAGTGCACCCCCATTCTTTCCAAATGACCTCCCAGGTAGTACCAGCTGGTTCCAGCAAGCCACTGCCTGGATTCCATTTCTGGCTCCACCAGTTAATATGCGGGGCCTAATGCGAGTGAATTGCCTTTCCTACATCTCAGTTTCCTAACTTTTAAAATGTTGACCATACACAAGCCTTACAAGCTCATTTGGAGGGTCAAATAGAAGGTACTGAGCCCAGAGCCAGAAATAGCAGGTCTTCGATAAACGTCAATTCCCTGACCCGATGATTTCATGATTATGTCTCTGTTTGTCTCTGTCTCCTCGCCTTCCCCTTGACAGACAGACTCTCTGGGAGAACAAGTCTGCATTTGTGCTCATTTGTTTATACCTCCCTCATTCAGCCCATTGCTATCTACATTTCATTTAAAGAACTCCTGAAAAATCATTTCTCAGTGGTGAAATTTTTCCTTTAATTCCAACGGACATTTTTTGGTGCTTATTTTATTTGATTCCTTTGGGGCATTTGTCATCCTTGACCAATCCCTCCTTCTTGTGAAGCAAGATGTACCATGCATCTCATTTCTTAGGCTGGAAACCGAGGAGTCATCCTCCTTTACCTCCTGTAGCCAACCGAACAGGCCAATTCTGTTTTGTAAATATATCTTCATTCCGTTTCCCTAGCTCCCTCTCTAATGCCACTGTCTTAGTGAAGACCCCTTGGACTCGTAAGTGATTAAAGTGGCATACGGCCTGATTTCCCTGCCCCCACTGAGTTCCTCTTCCAATCCATACTTCCTCTGGAAGGATTTCTATAAAATGCAAATAGGTGGTGTAATTCCTTGCACTTCATTATCTTCCAATATCTACTGCATAAAGTCCCAACTCCATGGAATGCATAATGGCCCCTCTTGATTCTGGCTCATGCCAACTTTTATGGCCACAATGCCTGCCTTTTATCTGCTTGTAACTGTGCTCTGGTCGTATTAAACCACTGACCGTACCCTCAACAGGAAGCTTTTTCTTGTCTTTGTCTCTCTGGACAGCCAGCCCTTTCCCTTTTTCTACCAGGTAAGCTCCAATTTCTTTAAGGATCAACTCATGTCACCCCCCACCCTGTTCCATGATGCCTTCTTTGACATCCTCATGGCACCCAGTAATTCTCTAAAGCACTCTTCACACTGTATTATAATCATCTGTCCTTGCTTTTCTTCCCCAGCTGAAAGTGAATGAATTGAGGACATAAATGCTATATCTTCTTCACCGTCACATCTAAAATATCAAGCACAAAGCCTGGACCACAAAAATGTTTAGCAAACTGAATGTATCAACTTACAAATGCTTAGTCAGATTCTTTCTCTGCCCATGTTGTGACACCAAATGAGATGGGGTCAAGAGAAGAGTTTTTTTTTTTTTTAATTGAGATATAATTAGCATACAACATTGTATTAGTTTCAGGTGTACGGCATAATGATTTGATATTTATATACATTGCAAAATGATCACCATAAGTCTAGTTAACATCTGTCACCACACATAGTTACAATTCTTTTCCTTTTTTTCTTATGATGAGAAATTTTAAGATCTACTCTGTTAGCAACTTTCAAATACACAATACAGGATTATTGAGTGACTAGAGATTTTGTAAGCTCCAAGCAAATTAGGATGATATACATTTTCAGACTTGATTCTAACTGGAATAATGATTCTCATTAATTTTAAATGATGGGCTTTTAAATAATGATAATTTACTTAAATGTATTTGTCCCAACATGATTTGCCTGCTAACTTCGTAAGTTTAATGTTGGTCATCAATAATTAAAACAATAACAAATTAGCTCTCCTCATGCTTATTTTTGGGGGTTTTGTTAATAGTGTATAGGAATCAAGACAAGAACCACTGCAAAAATAGTAATAGTATGGAGAAAAAATGCTATATAAGAATCCATTTGAAAATCTGCATTTAATAAATGAGTAACATATAAGAAAGTGAACCTGCTATTACTATACAGATGGAAGAATTTATTAAGTATCTTTTTAACTATTTTTTTTTATCCTGAATGACTGCATGTTAAATATGTGTTAAAAGTTTTAAAATTGAGGTGCTATTGATGCTTTAGGACATTTCAAAGAAGGGAAAAGCACAGTCAAAATTTTAGTAAGCAAGGGACTGAGCTTGCAAAGCAGATGTTCTACCATTTGCTGAATTTTTGTTAATACATCTCACCTTTTGAGTTGAGAAAAAAATAACATTGTTCTTTAGCAGTAACTTTTTACAAATAATGCAAATGAACAAAACCTCTCCAACTTTAGGGATGATCTAATGTCATAAATGAAAAGTATGCAACTTCATTTCAAAATACTCATTATCATCTCTATCTATAACTCCATTCTCTGGCCCACTGGGACTGTTCTTTACTTAATACTTGACTAGAGTTGAAAGTGTTCTCCTTCTCTAAAAAATTTGGAACAATATATACTTAACAGATGGTGTCTCTATAGTCTACCTTAGTAAGCCTTCTAATTAATATATCTTTTTCTAAACAATGATTTATGAATCACCTTTTTCTGTGAGAATTCTTTGTATTTTTTGCTGTATTTTTTTTTAATATCAAGAGTTCCTTGATCCAAAAAAGTGGTCTTCCTTCTGATAAGTTAAAGTTCTTCAAATTAAATGGAGTTTTTATATAAAATCTGTGAAATATACCTGGTCATTTTTCCTGTTTTTCTGGTAAGGAAATTGGGTCCTTAAAAAAATCAAGGGCAAATAGGTAATTGATGATGTCGGGAACTTGCCTCTTGATATTTTGCTTCTTTATCATCATATCACCATATATTTTTAATATTCTTTACCAACCCAAATAGCCAAATTTAGCTTTGATCTTGCTGGCCATTTTATATGAATTTGAAATGGGTTTCTGAGCTCAGTATTGAGAGACATATGCTTTGAATTATTTTTACAAAATGTCTAAGTTTACCAGGTTCTCACATATTCTCTTGTGACTTATTCCTGGCTTATCAAGAAGAGCATCATATTTGAAACTACAGCCAGGGTTGCAATCAGGGTCAAATAACTTTCTCCCCAAAAGAAGCTAATTGACTATAGGACAATATTATTCTATAGTCTTAGCCCCATTAGCTATATGCTCTCCTGAGCAACTCACCAAACTAACTTAGTTTAAGCTTTGGAACATGATTCACTCAGTTATATCATGAAATGTATACAATTTAGGATTGTGTGTGTGTGTGTGTGTGTGTGTCTGTGCGTGTTGATCCAGATACACATAGTAGAGCCATTTCAATAAAATAATAATGGTAAGTAGAATCATAGACACAAAATCGGAAAGCCCTTAGGAATGATCAAACTCCTCATGAATCTCTTATCACCATTCCTTACAGGTGATGGCCCAACCTCTGCACACTTTTACTAACATAATCTCATTCTTTCCAATCCTGGAGAGGTTTCCTTGTTAGGAAGTTATTTCTTATCCTTAATAAAAACTTACTGGTAACTTTCATCTTGGTCCAAGATTGCATAAACAAAGAATTAACCAATCTTAACCAACCAAAAAGTGAGGGTCCTGGAAGTTCCTGTCAATGGGTAATATTTTTGTCTTTAATATTTTTTTTCTATATTCTTTGGTTTCCATCATGATTCATGCAACAAGATGGAGTAGATTGAAAGGGTCAGAAACTAATACTGATCTCCCTGGCTGGGAGATGGACCTGCTGCTATAAACAAGAGGGTGTGGGAGCATGGTCTAATTCAGCAGGCAGGACATAGAATCTGAGCAGAATGAACAACAAGCGATACAAAGAAGTCCTGGCAGGACTTCAGAAGCAGGGATGCCCATGACATTCTTGACATCTAAAGATGCATATATTCAGACGAGCATCACAAACTGAAGGTAATGATATTTATGACTACATTGGCAAAGGTTAGATCCCAATTTAGAAAACTCAGACTATCGTTACAAATACAGATTTTGTGAGGGCTGAATTTGTATTCTTTGAAAGGATGAGTCTCGAAAATTTCCCCACTAATTTGAGCACTGTCCATTAGCTATCTCCGACTTCACTTTCTCATAGAAAGTTTCTTTCACATTCTCATAAAAATCAGACACACTGACAAGCTGTGAATCAGTTGAGGGAGATTAGCTCCATTTTAATAAAAGGAGTTTCCTCATAACCCTGGTGACTAGTGTTCCCTACAAAGATCTTGTTGCCTTAAAAAGACTTTCCAATTGTTGAAAAATATTTTATCGAGCTAGAAATTCAACATAGTATCAAAGTGACTAGCCCTTTGATTTGAAAAGAAAGGTTAGGATGATGAGACCTGGGAAAGAATGAGTCAAGGAACGAGAGTTCTTGTCCTGCCTTTGTCTAGCTCTTTATGTCACCTTTGGTCACACAGAATATTAGAGTCCATGAATACAGAGGGAACTTAAAGAGGCATCTGGTTTACCACTGTGGCCAGTTTAGCTTTCTTTCAAACTATAAAGTTTCTTTAAGCCAGTACCTATAAGATCATAACAACAGCATTTTATGAAACAGTATAAATAATCTTCCCCCAGGGAGCAGTTATGGAGGTAATCACATCTGTGAGGAGAACAAACATTTTCTTGCCTTCACATTTTTTTTTTTTCGTGTTAATGACTGGGCTTTAAAAGAATGCAAACAACATTTAAGTCGTATAGGTAGTACATTGCTCAGTTGTCTGAGATGAATACTAAGGTTGGAAAGGAGAAAAGGGACAAAGGCATAGGTTGTTTATACATTTTTTGATTAATTCATATTTTTATCTTCTACTGACTCCACACATTACAAACAAACAAATTTTGTTTTGCTACCAGACAAAAAATGCAGTGAAAAAAAAGACAGTGGTTAGGAACCATGTGTCTTTTTGTTGGCAGCTCTCACATATCACAGAATAATGGTTTGGTAGATACCTGGGAGGAGTGGTGGGCACAGGTGTATATGTCAAATTCGAATTCTCTAGGATTACTGGCAATTTTAAGGCACGGGAAGCTGGAGATTGCCCTTATGCAAAGATTTACTTGGTAAATGAAATTTTCTCTTACCTCAGGACTTTCAGCTAAAAGCCAAGTAATAAAAATATGGAAATTTAAAAACTTATTTTTGTATTAGTCAGCAAATATTGGCCCCTACTATGCACAACGGCACTGTGTTAAAACATCATTCACTTCTGGATACATACTAGAAGTTAGGAATAGAATAATTCTTAAAATCCCTCCAAAATGTAAAGATTCTTTTTGGTTAAGTAGTCAACACTGTCCTGAAAAACATCAACTCCACAAATGGTTTTAAGAAAAATAATTAAGATTCATAGATATTTGGAAAAATAAAATGTCAACTGCTACAACCTGAATTTTTTTTTTAACAACCTGAAATTTTTAAAGTTGGTGGTTTTAAGACTTACCTTTCAATTGGTAATGATGAAAAAATCACATTCTATCTTATATTCTTTAGAACAGAATGATAGAATGAGGACATGATTGATGTGAAAGTGAAAAAGCTAAATGTATTAATTTAATTAATTTAATAACAATCAATTGTAGGACCATAAACTATTACTTTTTTAATGCGAGTTTTTGAATATTAAACTACAAATAGATTTTTTTAAAGGTGAAAGTAAAAACAGGAAATAATTGGAACAAATTAGATCAAATCTTACCTGAAGTTGTTTTTTGTTCTCTTTTCTTCTCCACTCTCCCTGAAATGAGAAATAGCAGGTCAGTTGCAGAGTGGATCCATGAGAACAAGATATAACTAAGAGGAAACTCCAGTTTATGGCAATTTCCAAACACAATCACTCTTTCAGCTGTGTCCAACATGCTTCTAGAGATGACTGGGCACAGTTGAAAGGGGTGAAAAATGCTCTCAAACCAATTTATGCAAGTCAAAAATAAATAAGGATGCATTAAATATGCTACTGGGTTTTAAAAATCTTGTTAGTAAGAGTAATTTACTCAACAATAAACTTACAAGGTACAAATCCCCACAGAATGAACTGTGGGGCTAAACACCCGAATAAAATAAGACCAAGGCCTCTTACAACCTGCTTGGGAAGATAAAGGACAGACAATACAGTATGAAATGGGATGTGCCCCAAAAGGTACAAAATGTTTAAAGAATATGAGAGGATGAGTGATTATTTTAGAAATGAAGGGATGCCCACAAAGTTATGGAGAAAATGATATTGATTTGGACCTTGAAAGATACGTGTGATCTGGGAAATTTGAAATAGGGAAAGTATTGATTCTTGGCAAAAGAAATAGTATGGGCTATGTAGGACAAGGCCTTTTGAGCAAGAGCCATGTTTAAAGCTTGCTTTAGGAACTACAGTTTTGCATAGGAAGAGGGCTATTCTAGAGTTTAGATAAGAGGTAATAGACCAAGTATGGCAATGCGAGTAGGGAAGTAGGAAGGCGGAACTTATAAGGCCCAGGGATTTACAAAATGTAAAGTGCAAGGGAAAAGGAAAGGTCAAGATGCATGGTTTTATAGGTAACTTTGGACATGGTGATACAATTTGGGGAAATGGTAAAGCGTGATGGGGGCATGGGGGCGACGAGTTCAGTTTTAGACTTAACTGAGTTTGAAGTGTTACAGGGACATGGAGTTTGGGAGAGGGATCCGAACTGAAATTACAATGCGGAAAAGGTCCGTCCTGAGAAGATGGCTGGGGCTGAGGCAGGGAATGGGAACATAAAGGCAGGCAGCACAGAGGGCTGGGCTGAGGAGAGTGACCAAGAGAACAAAAATGCTACTTCTACTTTATGATGTAGGACCACAAGACAGAAGCAGCAGAGATCCACAGAGATCCACAGAGCACAGAGTCATGTGCCACAGATAATTTGAGGAAGTATGGTGGGCACCCCCAGCATCTGAATCTGCTGGGTTCACATGGTTGTGGCTATACTGAGAGAGAGCAGGCTTAGCAGAGCAGGGGCAGGGAGCACAAGAGACACTATGCAAGCCTGAAGAGTAGCCAGTGGTGAGGAAGATGAGCTTGAGGAAACGCCTTCTTGTTCGCGAAATTTGGCAGCATGCAAATGAAGGAGACAGGGCAACAGCCTGAGTGGGCGCAAACCCCACATTTCTGCTAGGCTGTGGGCCACGTCAGCATGGTTACAGGCTTAGATGAGAAACTGCAGGAGGGTCTTGGTGTGTGGCAACACCATTGTGGAGGTCAGAGCCTTGCTTTTGTGATGGATAAGCGTGGGCGCCCTTCTGGCCATCACGTTCTTGTCTGCTTTCAACATTTCACAGGTGGAGCAAGATACTGAGGGTTTATTCAACACATGCAAGCTGCATGTACACTTTAGCCAAGGTTTTCTTTTTTTTTTTTTGTTTTTGTTTTTGTTTTTGTTTTTATTCTTATGTTAATCCCCATACACTACATCATTAGTTCCAGATGAAGTGTTCCATGATTCATTGTTCGTGCATAACACCCAGTGCTCCATGCAGAATGTGCCCTCCTCAATACCCACCACCAGGCCAACCCATCCTCCCACCCCCCTCCCCTCTAGAACCCTCAGTTTGTTTTTCAGAGTCCATCGTCTCTCATGGTTCGTCC
>NC_138381.1:40618488-40629896 GCF_054177405.1 Leptonychotes weddellii | reverse complement strand
TCTTAACATATATTGCATTATTTGTTTCAGAGGTACAGATCTGAGATTCAACAGTCTTGCACAATTCACAGCGCTTACCAGAGCACATACCCTCCCCAGTGTCTATCACCCAGTCACCCCATCCCTCCCACCCCACCCCCCACTCCAACAACACTCAGTTTGTTTCCTGCGATTAAGAATTCCTCATATCAATGAGATCATATGATACATGTCTTTCTCTGTTTGACTTATTTCACTCAACATAATACCCTCCAGTTCCATTAGCCAAGGTTTTCTACCAGCTCTTCCTGTCTTTTAAAATCTTAAGATATAAGAAGGAAAATGTACAACCTTTCTCTCATTCAGCCACCAAGAGTGTCGAATGCATCTAACTGGCATCTTGATTAATGGCACATGCTGTTCATTTGGGTGATTTCCAGAGGTCTTGTTTTATACGATTTATTTCAATGATTTAAACAGATAAATGACATGAAGAGTCCATTTAAAGGCTTCATTCATTACCAAGTGTGATGGGGTACCTCTTCATTTAAGTTTTTTATCAGGCAAGCCACTGTTTACTATTTGATTACAAAGTTTGGCATACTAGACGCCTCAAACATCTCTATAAATTTTAAAAAATGCTATTCAAGTCCTGAATTATAAAATGTTTAAAGACAAACATCTCTTTGGAATGTCTTTAATTTGTATAAGAATGAATCATAAATCCTGAAAGTTGACAATGAAAGTATTGGAGATCAATAATACGGTATGGTAGTGAGTCTCCAAGATGCTCCCAATGACCCTTGTTTTTTCTCCTCCTGGTAATTGTGTCCTCGTGCAGTCCGCTTCCACACTGATTAAGACTGACTTGTGTAATCAATAAGATTTTGCAGAAATGATGGAACGTGACTCCCTAGGTTGGGCCTTAAGAACCATCATGGCTTCCATCCTGCTCTCTTGGATCACTCTCTGTGAGAGAAGTCAGATAGTATGTTATGGGGACACTCAAGGAGCCCTGTGGAGAGGCCCATGTGACGAGGAACCCAGGCCTCCTACCAGCTGTCAGCATCCACTTGCCAGGCACAGAAGCTGTCTGTCTGCCAGCCTCAGTCAAACCTTCCAAAGGCTGTGGCTGTGGCTGACACCTTGGCTGCAATTGCATGGGAGGCCCTGCCCCAGAACCATCCGGTTAGCCATGCCAGAGAAACTGTGTGAGTTGATAAATGTTTACTGTTGGCTTCAGCTGCTAAGTTTTGGGTAAATTGTTATACAGTAATAGATCATTTTATTACGAAAGTCTAGGTTAATTTATCACTTAATACACCAACAGGGATGACAGTGTGGCAAATCAATCAGTCTCTCTGACTTTCTCTGTGTAAAGTGGGGATCAGAGCCTGCTTATCTGGAATGTGGTGAGGAGTAAATAATTCCATATGCAGAGCTAGCAAGAAATGGGGGAAAACTCACACAAGATATTGGGGTTGCTCTAGTGTTTTTTCACTGAGACCTTAAACAGTCCTCTGCCCCTGTTTTACATGCAAGGGCTCTGTAAACTGTAGAGTGCTCTATAAACGTTATTTATAAGTTTTATTATGCTGTTAGTTGTGTTATAGGGATCAATTTAGATTTCTATTCTTAGTTACATATACGCTAGACTGCAAATTAGAAAAATAAAAACTAGATAAATAAGACAATATGATATTGATTAAGGGACACAGACAGTGCACTGCTTAACTGGAGATGACCCTCTAGGTTTCTTGTTGAGTCACTTCATCTTGCTCCGAATGAGGGTGATCTTGTCCCTCATTCTCCCGGTGTCCCCCTTCATAGAAAGAGATGGTCCTGAGACCCATGTTTCTAGCTCCAACATCTACTGAGATTTTAGACCTCCTGGAAATCTTTAAATCTGTATTTTCTACTGCACTACCACACATATCCTTAACTTAAATCATTATATTTCCCTGCAAAACTGCTCATCTTTAGAGTTGTCTTTCAGTCTCTCAAGCCCCCAAACATGAAGCCTCAGAGTCACTGGCTTCTCCCTTTCACTCAACGTCCATGCCTAATACAAACCTCAGACCACTCCATTCTCTTTCTACAGGGCCTTTGGATCTACACTTTCCTTTCTCACTGCCCCCACCCTAGTTGACAAACATGATATGAACTTTCTTCCTTGGGTTATTTCCTACACGCTCCTAACTGACTTCATTGATTTTAGGGATGGTTTTTCTGTCCTCGAGTCAGATCACTGCTAAAGATTAAAATCCACTTGCCCGAATGTGAAATTTATGACCCTGGAAGATTTGGCCACAACCTACCTTCTCCACCATCCCTCAAGCATCATACATAACACTGACCAGTTATGCCAAGAATCCCACCTCCCATCCCAACTCCCTGTGCAAGCTGTTCCTGCTTCCTGGAATGTCCTGACATGTCAGTCCTGCCTATCCAAAATCTGTTCATCCTTCAGAGCTGAGTCAGATGCCAGCCCTTCTGTGAAGCATTCTGCTTTGTGCCACCCCCAACTCTCCACTCCCTGCAGAACCAACCACCCTTCTGCTATGCTCATTTACCCCTTTATTTATACCTCTGCCACAGTACTGACTCCAAAGTTTGGCTCATAATTAGTTGCAAATTTGTTCCCCCAACTGGACTGTGGCCTCCTTTAGGGCAAGGGGTGTGTGTACCCTATGGCTCTCTGTCTCCGCATGTCTCAGAGAGCCTTGAACACAAATGCTTGGGACTGAGTCAACACACCCAGAGAGTTATGAAATGCCTCAGTCCTCCTTAAAATGCTAGGGAACAGGAGGTAAATTTTAGTACTGCTAACACTGAGTGCAAGTACAACCAAGACCAGAGCTTTTTACTAGGTATTTACATTACAATGGACCCCTGGAAAACTATTCTATTAGGAAAGTGGGTGATAAAATAACAGAGAGGCTTTCAGAATAATGAACATGCATTTTTCCTTTCTTGTGCTTTATTGGATCACAGATTCTAGTTTAAAAACAAAACACTAACGTATGGTTTGCACCTTACTTCTCTTTAAACCTGGATGCAGCACTCCTCCTGTGAGAATAAAAATGGATGGTAATCTCATAAAAATGGAACTTGTAGGGTGCAACTTTTCTTCTGAGAAAATGTATTTAATTGAACATTAAAATTCCACCTGTCATGACCACTTATTTATATAAATTGAGCACTGATATTTTTAAAAGCTATTTTAGACTTGAGGTTGTTGATATTGTTCCATGGAGGAACATTAAATAGATATCAATTTATAGCACATTTCTCTACCTCAGTAAGGAAGCAGTACCTTAATCACAATGATTGTTTCTGATCTTTTAAAACCACAGATACATAAATGGCAATCCAGGGATGCCTCACCAATAATGAGGAGGGGTGTTTGTCAGGCAACTCAGTATTTTATGTCACTTCTAATGGAAAGGAAATTTTGTACATATTTGCATAAATACATATATACACACATATACTGTGTATATGCACATGTGTGTATGTATATGTATATGCATATATATACACACATATATGTGCATTACATTCGTGTATATGTGATACATATATATTGTATTTTTACACTCAGATATAGTCTTGTCTCTGAAATACACTCTTTCTTCTACCTGCTTCCATCTTTGTATAATAAAGTCTGTCATGGAATCTTATCAAGCTTCCCTCACTGCACTACCAATTTCTCAGTAGCCAATTCTGAGTTTGCATTCCCTTGCAGGCATTTTATCTGCCCAGTGCTGAGAGGTATGATTAATCGCATCCCGTTGCTAGGATACCTGAGAATGTTCATTTATGTCCGATGTTGCTTTGGCAAAATGCACTATGAAGAAGGCATAGAATCATGACAAGGAAAATTACTGGGCACATGCTACTTATTTAAAAAAAGGTGGTGGGGTGGGGGTGAAGGAGAGAAACGTAACTGCCAGATAATATAATGCTAACTCCCATGAATTTTTTCATATCATTTTTGTTTCACCTGGATTTTAATGGAAAGGCCTGGCAATATTTTTGGATAATGAAAATCTGCAGTACTCTTATACTTTGGAGTTAACAGGAAAAGTAGAAGGCAATAGGTTTTTAATTCTGTTTGCCTTATAGGGTCTAAGGGAGGAAGGGGCTTTAAGATTTACTGGCTTCAAATGCCTTAATTACAGACAAGGTTAACGAGGTAACAGTGAAGGTTGATTTGTAGAGCTAATCTAAAACCCAAGCCACCACTGTCATGTGCTAGCTATTTTAATGTGAGACTTAAGAACAAAGTAGTCCTCAGAACGTGCTTTTAGGTAATAAGAGAAATGCCTTTAACAATATCTTAAAAAATTACTGCTGATTTGGTTAGGAATATACCAAAGTTTCCTGCTTACTGATTGTAATGAGAGAGTATATGAATATATAAGGTGCCCCTAAGTACAAAATTTTCTTAGTCAATCACTTCCCATGGAAAACAGCACAATCTAGTGAAAGGAACAGGAACTTTGGAGTTAGATGGACTGACTTCCCATCTTAACCACGGGTACCTATGAGCTATGAGACTCTGGGTGAAACATTGAGGGCTTCTCATTACAGGCTTCTTTTTGTTCTTCATCCCCCCCCCAGCCCACATCCTTCTCCTCCCCTTCCTTCTCTCTCTCTCTCCCTTTCTCTCTCTCTCTCTCTCTCTCTCGTGTGTGTGTGTGTGTGTGTGTGTGTGTAAACAAGACATAGACATACACAAGATCTTTCTCTCTCTCCATCTGTGATATTCCAACTGAAAACAGAACCAATTGGAGTTTTACTTCGATTATCATTTCTAAGTGATACTACCAGAGTGTTATTACTATAATCATGCTCGTAAGAGTAGCTAATGCTTATTAAGCAATGTTTATGTGCTTGTCATTGTTATCATATGGATTAACTCATTTTATTCTCATAGTATTATGAGGCTTTACAAATATGCCCATTTTTTGGTAAGGAAACAGTAAAAATTGGTTACATAACTTTGCCAAATCATTATTTACTCAGTAGCAAATAATGAGAGGACAAAAAATAGCTGGGTCAGAGGGTAGGGAGCAATAAAAATTGAGATATCCATAAGTTATATATAATCAGTCCCTAGGTTTTGAGGGTTGCCTGAATAAATTATTTTGTTAAAAACAATTCAGCAGATCTTTTTTACTCTCTGTTTATTATTTATCAAATGATTTGTTTGAATGACTAAATGGCTTATTCTAACCACTAAGTACCTAATCACAGTGTTTCAAGAGTAGAATGCCAAAAAGATCTTCAGACTTTGTATTTTTTAAGTAGTTTAACATTTATTTAGTAACTTACTATGAGCTGGTCACTCTAATGACACCTAAATATTATTTAATTAAATCTTTGCAATAACTCTATGGAATAGATGATAAATTAATTCCATTTGCCAGTGGAGAAAGTAGACTCAGAAATTTTTTTGTAATAGTCACAAGATTCTGGTGAGTGAATGGCAGGGTTGGAATAGGAGCACAGAAATTTTTACTTTTTCTGAGCTCCCTGGCTGTGGTGATGAGGGTGGTTCTGTAGAGTGGTGAAGAGCTCAGGTCTGTAGCTCTTGCCACTTAAATCAATGTGGGATACTGGGCACATCACTTAACCTCTCTAAATCACACTCTATTCATCTGGAAATGAGAGTAAGAGTAGTTTCCACTTGACAGAGTCATTGTGAGGTTTACTTAAAATGATACGTTTAATAATAATCCTAAATATTTTGAGTACATGATGTAGTCATATGTATAATGCCCTCACCTCAGTGCTTAGGACGCAGCAGTATAGAGAATTGCTAGGTACTTCTCTTTCTAAACATACCATGTCAGGTGCTCTGTAGTAACATGATAATATTTCATATACTCAAGGTCAATGGCTACATTTACACAAATATTGTAAAGTTCAGGCTTTGAGAGTTTCTTGATATGTTTACCATAACATCTCTCTCTTGCCTTCCCTTAGGATTTTTAAGAAAGAAGGAGCCTTACATTTTACAGAATTCCTTTCTTTTCTCCTTCATGTCCTCTTTCCAAATACAACTTGGTTTGGTGAAACAGTTTACACTGCAAACCTCTCTCCAATTATGAGTGAAGCTGTTATGATCTTAGAATCCAGGGTCTGTGGTTTGAATTCCTGCATGCATTTTGTAGTGAGCAGAGCTATGGAATTGCCCACAGTCTGATATGTTCTAAGTAGAAAGGGAGAGCTTCTCTAGAAATAATAAGATCTTATTGCCCGTACTTACTCCTTGCAAGAAATGGTAGGACCTTGAATAAGCAACCCGACTCTTCCAAGATCCAACGGTCCTTTTAGTTATATAGTACAGTATATACTATGCTCCAGAAGAAATCATGTTCTCTGCAGGAACAGAGAAGCTTAACTGGGCCAATTTAAAGACCAGTTGGTCTAATGTGGTCTACAAAAGACTATAGAAGCTGCATAGTTTCTGCTTGGTCAATGGTATGAAAAGGCTGCGACATTTATCATTTATGCCTGGATTTATGCTGTTGTTGAAATGGGCCTGGCCTCAGCAGACAAGAGTGGTGAGCTTTTGTATGGTTGTGGATCCTCACCCCCTCCTGCAGGTTTAGATAAACTCCACTTGCTCTCCTGTCTGCTTCTATTTGGTCAGTTGATACGCTGTGAGAATGCTTTTGCAGAGAGAGCCATTACGAGCACACTGCTCACTGTGAGCTCCATACTGCACTCTGTGAGCTGCAGACAGTGTGTACTGAGCTACAGAGACTGGCCCTTCAGAAACATATCGCTATAGCTAGAGCTAGGCCTCCAAGGTTGACCATCTGCCTTGGCAGAGCTGACACTCCATCTGCACTCCCAGCCCTGGGGTTTGCCATCCATCCTAGCAAGTAGAAAGCCTAAGAGGAACCGAATGCTCAAAGATTTTTCCTGGGCTGACCCCTCTGCAAAGACATGGTAAAACCAGTATGAGAAACAGCAGTTTTACGTTGTCTTGGAAAGTCTCAAGCATAGAATTTCTTCCCACTGAGGTCCACCTGACAGGCACGTAATTAATGTGACAAGCAACGTTTCCTTTCGGATTCCCCACATTGGCCTGGGTGAATTAAATCTTAGAGCAAACCTTTTGATATTCAGAACCTAATTCTGAGGGAGTAATTTTTTGGCAGAGAAGTTTTTTGGAAGACCTTTAGATGTTGAAGTCAGACTGGGGAAAAAGAAAATACCCAATGACTGCCAGGTCTTAAATCTCTCTGCAAAATGGGAATGCTAGTTTTACTAACGCACACTTTACCTGCCGACAAAAGCGGGATGCACATGTTTATATTTTCCATTGTGCAAAAGCATGTTTCTAGTAAGTTCGGTGTGAATACTTATTTTCAAATGACATAATATTCTAGATGTCCCGTGAATGTTCATTACTCAAAAGAAACAGGAATGAATTATTTTGGAAAATAAAGAATCTTTTCATAATATGTTTATTCGATCCTGTGTTAGAAAAAAAAAATGACCATATGTTAAGAGGTGGAGTTGAATTCCCTTCCTGCTGAATCTGCCCAGGCCTTAGTAACTTGCATAATAAATTGAATATGCTAGAAATGCCAGTTTTTAGGCATTGAGACCATTTGGGCCTTGGGAATCAAGTAGCTTCCATTCCCTGGGTCTTTGACTACTTGCTCTGGGAGAAGCTGGCCACAGTGTTAGAAGTCAGACCACCCCAAGACCACCATGCTGTGAGGAAGCTCAAGCTAGCCACACAAGAAGGCCACATGGAAAGAGAGCTGCCTGAACTATACAAGACTAGCAACTAGCTGTTCTTGCCATCTCAACCCAGGTGCCAGATGTGTGTGAATGAAGAAACCATCTGGAAGTGGATCCTTCAGCTCCAGCCACCTCAGCAGATGCCATGTGGATTAGGGACCAACTGCCTGGCTGAACTCTTTCCAAATTCCTAACCCATAAAACCACAAGCAAAATAAATGTCTGTTTTATATCATTAAGTTTTGGCATACATCCATATGCAGCAATAGAGAGTAAAAACAACTCTTTATTCTGTTTTCATTGTGAGAATATTTACTGATATATCTATCAATATATACCAATATATATTACTATCCCCACCCCCTCCCCCCACCAGGAATGCACAACTCTCCTAGATTCTTTCTTTCCTGAGATGGTTTGATCAACTATACCTATAAATATGTTCTATTACCTAGCATTTTAGTATGTACACTTATTCCATTCCATGAAAAAGAATAAAATATGTTATTATCAGGAGTGTGGCTAAAGCACAATCTATATAGATTAATATATATTTTGGATTTCTAAGAGTATTACAGTAGCAACCTATGTCCAGGTTACCAGTCAAAAGGAAAGGAAGCAGAGTCTTGCCAGCGAACGAGCATCTTAAAACTTGTAAACCATCAACGGGGGTACCCATTTGAAACAACAACATGTAAGTTTTCACCCAGGCTTCAGAAACCTCACTGCTTATGCTTAGGATGATAGAGAAGCCCTCTGAACTGAAACACTGAAAAGATTCAATAGCAGTTTCTGCTGAATAATTAAAAATTAACTTATTTTCCCTGGGGAGATACTTTTAAAAGATAAATTAGTAGAATCTATATTGAATTAAGAGCATTAATATTATTTAGGGTTAATTTTCTGTATGAAAGCAACAAGGGGAAACATTTCATTACAGAAGGTAATGATATGAGTCCAATCAGAATCTATGCTTGTGAAGTCAGAGTTTGTTCACTTTAAATGGCAATTTATTTGGCTAACAGACACACAATCCTGCCCAGCTTTTCATCTGGAGGAAATAACCACATTTCATTGCTCTCTCTCCCATGCTCTTAATCATCGCCTCATTAGCTCATGGAGAAAGCTGATGGAGGCCAGAGGTGAGTTTTATTCTTTGAGATGTCAGCGTGGTTTTCATTTCCACTAGCCCTAAGTTTTTCCTTTTTTTTTTTTTTAATCTTTAAAAAAATCCGCATCATACTCATTTTTTCCTTCACAATGACTGGCATCAAAGGTTTGGGCCTTAGACATTCAGGGGAAGCTCTTATTTCACGGGCTGAAGGAAGAAAATAAGGAAAGTGTGCTTAGATCAGTGGATATTGACTTACTGCTTTTAGGCATTGCAATGTTCTTTGTAATCTTGTAAAACTATCCTCTGAAAACCTGGTTGACTCCCTGAGTTTACTAGAAAAGTTGTTAATTATCTAGTACATTTTATGTGTAGGAGAAGAGGCTCAGCAACATTCGGATACTTAGGAGAAAGCAAAAAGCAAATGTTGTCCAGGGCTTATTACCCGACAGGTGGAAAAGGAGGCATTTTACATCTGCAGTGTGACTGCAAACAGTCAATGAGAAACTCACCGTCAAGGCCAGGGCTGTATGGGAGTCTGTAGACTGGCTCAATGGATGAGGCCTCTGGTGGGGGCTGGAAGGGGGGTTCTTTATCTCACAACAGAGACAGAGTGGGAGATATTCAGGAGGGAAGAGAAATAAAGATGTGAACACCTAAGGCAATATGCTGTTTTCTGGCAAAATCTTTTCCTGGTGTTCAGTGTGAGATGCTGATTTCAGAAAAAACAAACCACGCACTGACACAGTGCAGGGAGGAGCTCCTTGTGATCCTTGTGATGCAGCCCACACGGTGGGGGGGTGGGGGGAGCGGGGGTTGTGAGCACAGCAAGGGAGTGGGAACACTGAGAAGACTCTCCCAGCTGTCGTCAGCCACTGGAAGCTTAGATTTGCACCAGCCTGAGTCTGGCATTCCGGGGGAGAGGGAGTAACTTTGTAGCTTTATTGGCGGTGGCAGACAGAGCTGAGTGCCTACCCTGTAGTCATTTCCCCTCTCATTCCGTGCTGGTACCCAACGCTCCTCTCACAAGACACCGATGAAATATGACTAATGTCAACCAATCACTGTGGTCCCATTCCCCTTGCTTTAGGTGGTTGTTTGACATTTCTGGCCAATGACATGAATTCTGTGGGAGAATTTCATCAAAAGGTTTTCCTTGCCAATAAAAAGGGACAGACGGGAGGAAACATTTCCTTTTCTTTCAGCGGATGTAGTCATATCTGGGTATGATGCCTGAAACATGAGGACGAAGCCAAGATACTGCAAGGGTGACTGAAGGGCACACACCCCAGGAGAATGTCACTGAGGCTCTGAGTTACCATGGACTCACCCCACCTCAGGATTTCTTGTTATGGGGGTTAAATAACCCATATGTGTAGGAGAAGCATTAATATTATTTAGGGTTAATTTAAAAGCTAGAGCTTTAGTTACTTGCAGATGAAAACATCCTATATTCCACACAGTCCAACCGCAAAATAATATTATTCTACGCCAAATAAACTGAGAATGCTAAATAATTATTTCGCTAAATGTGCTATGCTAAATAAACTAAAAATTAAACCTGAAGGAAAGAGCATTGCCTTTAAGATGGTCCCAGAAACTATGGGGTGGAGACTATTGCCCAGCCAGGGGCTGCATTTAGAAGGTCCACTCTTGCCATCTTCCAGACATCACCTCCACGTAGGGTTAGGAGGGCCAGAGTGTTTGCCCTTTCTTACCTAGACCATGCACTGAGTACTTGGGATACCAGAATTCTCTGGCCAATCAGCCTTGAGGCCATGCGAGGTCTGTATGGTCTGTCATGACACACACACCAAAGGCTGTTGTTATAAGGATGCCCATAAATGATGGGCATGCATATATTGCTTCACAGGATTCTCACACTAGTCCAAGGAAAGGAAGGGGGAGGTATGTTATCCACAGTTTATAAATGAGGAAACAACAGAGGCTCAGAGAGGTGACCTCACCCAAGATTACTCAGTAAGTGTTAGATCCTGGATTTGAACCCAGAACTTTCAAATATCTCTTTGTTTACCACATATACTCCCTCAGATTTTCTGTGATGGCGGCTTATTTTCTGTATGAAATTGAGAGACACGGATTGATTTAAGTTCTCCTTTTTATTTGTGCAGTCTCCAGTTTCCTACCTCAAAAACCCTTAGCAATGCTTACCCTAAAGGGGCGAAATACAAATAAAATTCCATCAAATTTCTTTATAAGTGAATCATTGTTAAACTTATTTGTATAATAAAAAATTGAAAAACTCTTAATAAAATACTATACTGGCATAAAGTAAATAAAATGGGTCAGGGTTAGCCTTTCTTCCTCTCATGGTATTATAGGATCTAGATGATCCACTGTCATTTGTAAGAAATGTTCTCTGAAGTCTTTTGGAAATGGGTCAATTTTATTCTTTTTCCTTTGTTGTGCAAAATACAAGTTTTTTTTTACATAATATTATCTGAACTGGCTGTGTAGATAGCCCCAATCTGTCACTTTGTTTTTTTGTTTTTATTCTTATGTTAATCCCCATACATTACATCATTAA
>NC_138381.1:40600369-40618388 GCF_054177405.1 Leptonychotes weddellii | reverse complement strand
TGCATAACACCCAGTGCTCCATGCAGAACGTGCCCTCCTCAATACCCACCACCAGGCCAACCCATCCTCCCACCCCCCTCCCCTCTAGAACCCCCAGCCTGTTTTTCAGAGTCCATCGTCTCTCATGGTTCGTCCACCCCTCCGATTTCCCCCGCTTCATTCTTCCCCTCCCGCTACCTTCTTCTTCTTCTTTTTTTTTCTTAACATATATTGCATTATTTCAGAGGTACAGATCTGAGATTCAACAGTCTTGCACAATTCACAGCGCTTACCAGAGCACATACCCTCCCCAGTGTCTATCACCCAGTCACCCCATCCCTCCCACCCCACCCCCCACTCCAACAACACTCAGTTTGTTTCCTGCGCCAATCTGTCACTTTGATTTTAAATTCCCCAATTCACTATTTGCTACAGATTTGTTAAAAAAAGTTATGAGGTGATTTGCATATATATATATATTTAAATTTCAGTTTTGTCCTCCAGTTGAACCAACTGTATTTAAATATGAGTGAGGGCAGTAGAGGGGAGGCCAGGAGGGTTATAGACCTTCACAGCATTGCTTTACATTTTTTCTGGGGTAGCTCTGGAAGGAAGCAATATCAATCCCACATGTGATGACCCATTTATATACTCAGGAACACCTAAGAGATTTCTCCCATAACTCTGAATATCTAAGGGATACTCTTTGCTTCATGTATTTTATATATATATATATATATATATATATATATATGTACATTTTTAACTGTTGTGACATTGCCAAATATTTTGGAAAAAAAATCAAGACTGAGTGTTAATAGGCAGGTTGATCTTAGTTCTTGAGAAGCTGGTTGGAAATCCTGGAAAAGTGATAATAGATATATACCGAAAAGAGTCATTTCAAAGGGTGAAGAATAATGTTACAAAATCCAGATCACACAGTTGGAGTAGCTAAGTCTTAGAGTGGAAAAAAAAAATGTATGTTATTAGCTTTGTCATCATTTTCACCGAGTGAGCATGATGGAGCTCCTGGTTGCTATCTCTGGCTTCCAAGAGTATCCACCTATCCAGACACCACCATGATTAAAACAGGCACATAGCACTCTGTTGCCTACTATTCAGAGCAGTGACTTTTTTTTTTTTTTTTTTTTTTGGTAATGGAAAGTACTATTTGGGCTTTAAGCAAAACAGCAAGGTTCTCTTCAACTCAAGATAGTTCAAAATCTAGATTTTGTTCTTGACTTCCAAATGATGCCCCCATGGGGTGAAACGTGGTTGGTGCATATTTTTGTTTTTTGCCATTTCAGAAATATTTGACAGAATTGCATGTGACACTGTAAACATTTGAAAGAAGTGTGGAATGTAGAGGACTCTTCTGTTAAGCTGATCATGCCTCTGGTGATGATGAGCACCTCATTCTCTGGCTAGCCCCTGGAGACTTTCACTTAATCCTATATTCAATAGGACACTGCTTGGGGTGAGGTTGGCTCTCATTGGTACATACTTCACCCTACAGTGCACACACAATTTGAAATAGATTGTTAGTAGCTCAGGGCAGGAGAGGAAGAGGACAGACCTGCTGGGCTATTTGTGATCTCAACATACCACCTCCCTAGCAGGGCACATGGGAATATGTATCCCTTGGCAAGATGTTTAGTTTTGGTACATACAAATAAGGGCTCTAAAGTATAAATTTGGAGGGAGAGAAAGAAGAGTCACCAGTTGGAACTTTTCTGCCTGTGTTTAAGTGACAGAAAGCTTTTCAATAAACATCTTAATATTTCATCTTGAAGGCTGCATAATTCCATGTAATGGAATCAAAACACATACATATTAAGGAAGTTTGCATATTAAGAATACTTCACAGCCAGCTACATTCAGTCTGACTTGGGTCTGTTTTCAAAGGAAAGCAAGGGTGTTTGGATGGTTTTTTTTTTATTCTAAAAAACCAAGAATTTTAGGTTTTATGTTTGTCATTCTGCTATCTTTCATAACCACTATGTGAAAATAAATGTGTATTAAAAGTACTAATGTAACAAGAAAGAAAATTTGCTATTAAAAACAAAACACATGGTAGCAACTTTTTTGCCTTCTAGGGAAATGGCAGAATGCCATCTCTAGGGAAAGTGGTTCTTTAGGAAAATTCCCTTGTGGTTATGAAAGTGAGACTCCTGGGATAGTTTGAGGGAGTGTGGAGAAAAGGAAAGGTGGATTTTTTGGCATAATGGAATAAGAGGAGATGTGGAGCTGCTCATTTTTTTTTTTTGAGAGGTTAAATGACCCTCCCCAGAAAAGTAAAGGGAAAAATGGTCTAAAAAGGGAGGGAGGGGCCCAGTGAATACATGAATATGTGATCAGTTGGAACCTAAAGAAAGATACAACCAGTAAGAAATCTCATTTTAGGAAATGGCCAACAAATGTTTGGAACCACAATGACTACCTTCAAGATTAAATTGTTTCCAATTCTGTGCTGAGCCGAACCTCATTCTATTAACCACCCCCATACCAACAAAAATTGGTGAGGCATAATAGTGTATGAAGGGGTGGCATATGAACCATATTTGAACTGATATAAGCTGGAGAGTGTTTTTTGTTTTGGGAGATAAAACATGGAGTAGGATTAAGAATTTGGCATAAATAGAAGATGAAATAGATGCTGAGACCAGAAGAAATTATATGCCCCCTGGGGGACTGGGTAGAGAATATTGGACTTTACACTGGATGAGGGAACAGTTTATTTGCATATTAAAATAATGGGTGACTCAAGAAGATTTGGATGTGGGCAGAAAAATCAAAAGAAAAAAGCACTCTATAAGACTGCCATTTGTCGTTTACATGTTTTGAGTATTAACTGTTAGGACTTAACATGGCCAAGTAAAGGGAGGGCCTGAATTCAGATCCTCATTCTTTCCCTTTATAATTATATGATCTGGGCCAATTGCTTTCTTTTTTGTATTTCCATCTCTTCATGTTCAAGATGGAAGCAACAGGAAACTATTAGAGTTATTATAAAAATAAAAAGAAATGTTGAATATTATATTCTCAATAGATTCTGAATCTTAATTCACTACTTTCAAGCCACAGTAAAATAAAAATCAATAGGATTCTTTAAACCTGTCAGTATCACATTCTCCCCAATATGCCTAAATTATTCACATATCTCCTACATTCATTATGTAGTGAAGTGCCTTAACTAGTTGGGATATCATATAATCTCATGTAAATCTAGTTGTCTTTTTTCATCAATTATATCTCATATATTCCAAATAAATATGGTTATTAAAAAGGATAATTACAGTCATTTCTAAAAAGATTAAATAGGCCTCATTAAACTTTGTAAATACCATGACTTCCAGGAAATCACCATGTTTGGTAAATATCTTCTAGTCTTACTAATGATTATTTTTTTTTTTTTTTAAGATTTTATTTATTTATTTATTTGAGAGAGAGAGAGAGAGAAACAGCATGAGGAGGGGATAGGGTCAGAGGAAGAAGCAGGCTCCCCGCCGAGCCGGGAGCCCGATGCGGGACTCGATCCCGGGACTCCAGGATCATGACCTGAGCAGTCGCTTAACTGACTGAGCCACCCAGGCGTCCCACTAATGATTATTTCTAATAACACCTTACATTTCTATAGTGCTTTCCATTTCATGTGTATGATCTCAACTGGTCTTGATCCATTTTGATCTGATTTTTTTCTTACTAAGACAGAATTTTCTACATTTAAAAACCTTCAACTCAAGTAGTAAGACCCAATTTTCTAATTGCCTTCTTGAAAGTAAAGTGGTATCATTTATCATTGCGCAACCCGATCAGTATTTTCATAGTTAAGCCTAAGTTTCAAATTCATATACTCACCTATGGGGATGTGTGTAGTTGGTTATTTGGCTGGTAATCTGTACTGGCATATTACCACAACAGAATTTTTTTTGAAATCCATTCAGTTCAATTTTGTTTAGAAGATTAAGCATCTCTTTGGAGAACAAAATACCTAGATCAAAACTGACATTGCATTAAATTCACAAGGCAATGCTTTCTGGTTTGGTAGTTATGTTTTAATAATATTTTGTGGCAGTAACAACACACGACCGCCTGACATTTTCCTCCTCTTTAGAAATTTAAAAAGAAAGAAAGTAAAAGGAAATAAAAAGCTTTCCTGCCACAGGTCAAAGGAATTCAACTACTAACACAATTTTGTCCATTTCAGCAGAGGGGGATAGTACCCAAGATATTTCTTTTTCATTTCTCTATTTTTAGGAAGAAGTGGATTGTTTGAGTGTTTCTAGCCCCACTCCCTATCTTCATTTTTCTATGGGCCCTATGTACCCCCTGTAAAAGTAGGATTTAAAAAGGGGTTGTTACCGTGAGTTTGGGGATGTTAAATCTCACATATTTAGACTGGCAGGCTATCTGATTACTCTGGGAATACCTATCCAGCTTTTAGTTTATTAAAGCCTCTTTGCCCCTTCATCATTTTGTTGCTACAGTATGGTCTGGGTAATGAAACTCAATGTGGATTTTTTCTTATAATCTGTAAGAAAACAAGCAGCATGTTATAACTCTTGCATATTATATTACTTTGGGGACTCTTTTTTTTTTTAAGATTTTATTTATTTATTCGTAAGAGACAGAGAGAGAGAGAGAGAGGCAGAGGGAGAAGCAGGCTCCCCGCTGAGCAGGGAGCCCGATGCGGGACTCAATCCTAGGATCCTGGGATCATGACCTGAGCCGAAGGCAGACGCTTAACCATCTGAGCCACCCAGGTGCCCTGGGGACTCTTTTTAAATGATCCAGTTCTCTCTCTCATACACAGAAGGCTCTCAAATATCTCCTTCCCCAACTTTCACTGCCTACTCCCCTCTCTCCCAGCCTCAGTTATGTCCCTACAAGGGATAATAATGAAATGATGATTAAAATCCTATATGCAGGACAAATATTTTGTGGAAATTAATCTAGAGAAAATAAGAGGAATAAAGAGAGGCAGGGATAATTTATGAAATACAGTTTCAATCATTTAATCCTTAAATGGTTCTTGACCGGAGGCAGACTATCTAAATGCCAAAGGACTCCTTCTTAGCAGCCTCTTGGCAATATTTACCATAGCTGATGAAATGGTTTAAGTTAGTAAGAGAACATATACGATGCAGGTTGAAGTTGCTGGCCTGGGTGCTCACATGCGTGACCTGTTAGAAAGATACAGCCTTGACATTCTGCCCCACAGATAGGCCAGTCCTGCTTGGCCACATGTTCAGCCTCACTTGGATCCAAACCCAGAATGATGAGATTCAGAGGGTTTCACCAACCCATCTTGGCAGAGAGGCACAGCCCTTTTCCTAACAGAGGCAATGAGCTTTGTTGCTCCAGCCCAAGCCTTGGTGGAAGACTCTAGTCCAGTTTAGGGACGTAAAGCAACTGATGGAATTAGTGGCTGGTAGTTTTCCCTAAGAAGAGCACTTACTGCTCTCTTTCTGTGTGAGAGGTTCATCCCGACTCTGCTGAGATTCTGGCAACCCAAAGTATAGAGGACAAGTGCATTATCATTACCTAGGAACTCATCAGATGTGAACAGTCTCAGGTCACACTCCAGGAACTACTGAATGCCAATCGTCATTTTAGCTAGATCTAATTTGCAGGCACCCTGAAGTTCGAGAACACTGGCCTAAGTCACGAGGTGAGTAACTCAGAAATAGCACCTGGGCCTCCTGTCACTGGCAATGGGAACTCCGCGCTTGTAGGTGAATATCTAACTGGACGAGGAGCTAGCATTCACACCACTGTTCTGACCATGTTCCGAGAAATCCAACCAGCAGTGACTTGGCAGAACCAGAGCGTGAGAATTTGAAGGACATGGCCAGCCGGCTGGAGGGCAGACCTGGCTGAGAGATTTTCCGTGATCTCCTCTGGAGACTGCCACAGCCTGACAATGACGTCACCGCTGGGTTAACGAGTCAGGCTAGCACCTGGTAGCAGGTACCACCGCGGCCATTCCCTGCTCCTCCCCCCGCCGCCCTCGCCGCCCTCCTCCCCAGGGAGCTATTTGTGGCTTCTGACATTTAGTGTATCTTTAAGCAGGTTTTTTACTTACTTTTCATGACTGAATCTATTTTGTCCAGGATATCGAGCAGTCTATCAACCCTTTCTATTTCTCTGGACTCACATTTATTATCTCACCATTTCTTACCTTTTTCCAATCTCCGTTGTGCCCACAACCCCGAGGAAGGTACAGGGTATAACTCATCCTTGATAAGTCGAAACTGAGCCTTACCTGTGACACAGAACCACCTGTATCATCTCAGCTAGCCTATCTGGCGACAAAGTTAAGATCAGAACACAGATACTCATATTTTATCCTAGCACTTTCGAATATGACACCGAGCTGTTTACTGTTCACTTCAAATGTGGGAAAGTTGATGAGACTAACATCCTTAAGTTACGAAGTACAGAAGCAACTTTCTCCCAAGAGGTGTATGATTCTGGGAATTGCGTTTTATTTTGCCGGCTTAGCATGAAGGATCTTTTCTCCAATTCATTTCATTTTCCCTTTCATTATTTACCCCAAGCAACTGAATCCATGTGTCTACTATCTATTCAGTAACCGACAGAGTCTTTAATGGCTGGTGTGTGTTTTTAAACAAAGACAAAACTGTAAAAATGTTTTCAGGTTAATGACAGTGACTTTCAACAAATTAGCATTTAGAAATTAGTTGGGGGGGGGTAAAAGTGTTTGTGTGTTCTTTGTAGAGTCGAACAGAATGGAATCTACCAATGTTATCCTTTCTGTGTCTGACAGATTATGACTTTCTTTGGGAGAGGATGACCACAAAAGATGCTCACCCTCTTGACCCTGTTCCGGATGCCCAAACCTTGACACTGACAGAGCTATCAGCCTGACTCTGGTAATAGGGTTGGGTGGTTTGTGTCCTGATGTTGGTATTCGACTCGGACAAAACATAGACAATATGTTCTCTTCTTAGCTTTGCATAAGCAACCGATATTACACTCTGTTTTCGAAAATATTGCTGCGGTTAGAAGACAACACATCAATATATATGACTTAATATATATTAAATCCCAATATAAGATAAACAATATGAATATATAATAATCTATAATTTACATACAAGAATATGACTAATATGTAATTTACATAATTATTGAAATATATATGTTCCATAATATCTAATATAATAAATCATATATTTATACAGTGAGAGTGCAGCAACATATAAGATTTGACAGCTGGAACAATAGTTATTGAATAGGAGTAATAAAAATAATTCTTTAAAGATAATGTTTCCCCACCACAATTTTTTTTTTTAATTTTTAAAAGCTAGGAAGTATAGGCTGCAGATCACTAACAAATAAAAATGAAGTGCCCCCAAATTGGTGCAGCAACTGCCTCCCTGACTACCATATTTTGCAGGTCTTATGAGAGATGGTTTTGGGTTTTTTTCTCTGATACATTTCATTAGTTGCAAGGGGCTCCACAGGCAGACTCATGTTTGTCACAGTCAGTTTACAGACCTGTCCGACCAGATAGCAAACACACGAAATTTCCACTGCTTTAGGAAAGCAAAGTACTCAACACACACACACACACACACACACACACACACACACAAAGAAATCCTTATTTCCAGAAGGATATCAAAGAAGGAAGGATAAAACAAACTCTGGGCTGCCAACTGGTCTTATCTAAAGGTATCATTCATTCTCACTTGGCCTCTGATTCAATGTTGGGAAAATACATTTCATCTGACTCCAAATGGTCTGAAGTTACAAATTTACTTCACTTATCCTTTTGTAGGTAAAATTCGCATCAACTTAGATCACTGGACCGTGACAACATGTAAAATTAGCCAATACTAGCAATGCTTTTTTGTTTATAACAAAACTTACAAATCTCACTTACTAGGTGTCAATTACTTATAGTGAAGTATCTCTTCCACATCCGTACTCCCACAAGGGCAAAACTTCTTGTGTCTCCTACTATAATGGAAAACATTCTTCTCAATGTACAGAGTAAGAATGACTAAAATTAATTACCAAACACTTAAATATTCAAAGGTCTGCCATTTTTAGGGATTTCTTATGGTATCTACAAGATTGTCATGGATGCCTGAATCCAGGGAGCAAATTATTAAATTCCAAAAGATCAAACAATGTTAACACATGGGCAAACACCATCCCTCTTTGACCCAGGTCCTGATAAAGATGTGAAGTCCACAGAGATGAAACCTGAGAAGCCACTGCAGGCTGCCATGCCATGGTAACATATTTTACCATGTCATTACCACTGCTACCATGTCCTCAGCTTCAAAGCATGTGGTATCCAGGTGAGAAATTGTTAAATCTGACATCTCTCAACAATCATGAAGTACTTTGGTAAAAGGACTCTGGGCTCCCTTATCTGAATGTGCAATTTCAAGACAATAGGCTCTATTTGAAAAGGATTAAATTCCTGAGAATTTAGTTAAATGACATAATTAAAAATTTGAGGTTCTTTGAGATGTGGGACATTCCAGAAGCAGGAGCAGTAACTGTCTATTTAATTTAATTTAATTTAATTTAAAGGGATAACTTGTTTTTAATGAATGCGTATATGTGTGTGTGTGTGTGTGTAATATTGGCTCACTTTAGTAGATTCAGCTTTTTTGAGGTTTCAAGGTTCCATTTAAAAAGCATTTGCAAAAGGGGACCTCTCTGGGATGCTTAGAACACTTCAGTACCTTACCAGGAAGTGAACCCTGGGATAGGTGTGGGTTGGTGTGGCAACTAAGAGCCAAATGCCAAGAAGTTCAGAATGAACATGCACAGCCTCCACATCTGTGGCCCTGTACCAACTCCTTGTTAAAGTCAGTTAGATTTTTGTTTGTATTGTACCCGAAGAAGCCCAGAATAGACTTCTTGCCTGCAGTTAACACCAGGGACCCTTGCTTTCACCCCACATAACCTTAGAGTCTTGCAAATGTAATTATATTGAGGATATGAATCCTTTGTGTAAGCTTTGAGTCCTGTGCATCACTCCTCCATCCACAACCAGGCCAATAAGGTGTCTGATAGAAAACTTAGTACAGGAGTTGTTGCATATTTTCTCCATACAGTAGGAAAAGGAGACAAGAGCTACATGCCCAATGAGGGGAAAGGAGGTGAACTGGAGAGGATAACCAATCATTTAACCACACATTTAGCTCTTCAGAGAGGTGATTTGTCAAATGGAGTCTCCTGGCTTTAATACATAACATAATTGCAAACATTGATCAGCGAATTCTCACTCCACTAGAAGAGGCAGTCCATCTGTGTTTTATACCATGTTCTTATAAGGTGCATAAAATTCTGAATTTATAGCTTCACATGGTTCATTTAATCCACCAAGCTAGGGTTTATTGACTCTGTATGGAAACTTTAAAACAATTCTCTTAATAGTTGGTGCTAGTGGTGCTTTTTTTCTTCTTCTTTACTGATATTTAGAATCAATCATATTGGTAGAAGGGAGCAAAGTAATTATAATTTTGGTTAGAACATAAAAGAAAATCAAGGAAAATTCCAAGTGGCTAAAATTCTGATTGGCAGACTCTTCAGATTCTCTTGGAAGGCTTTAAGTTGGCGACTAAATATATAGATTCCAACGTACAACATACACACATCTATTTGACCATATGCTTTTCTTATTCTTCTTTGTATATTCACTTATTCCATCCCTCCCCCCCCCACCCCAGATGGTATAAATGCTTTGGTGAGAAGGAAATATGACTGCTCTATCTAAATCTTCCATAGCACTCAGCACAGTGTCTAATAAATCCTTGTTGAATGAGTCTTGAAAACAAAAATTCCATTTCATAACAGATAAATGTTGTGTGGGGGGAGGAAGCCTTGGTGTAGATATTTTTATTGCCACAAAGAAATAGACTTCTTTGGGGAAAGTGGGGAGTGATAAAGTGATTACATCTCTATGAACTCTGTATATTTTTAACCTACACCTTTGGAACATCATACTGTAGGAAAATATGTAACTTGCTAAAGTAAATAAGCAAATAATGTATCTTGCTAATATAAAGGCAGAAAAAATATACGACATGATAGAAGGGATTCATGATTGTGTCTGTTGCTGTTTCTACAAGCCAGAAACAGGATCCTAGAGCGTGGTATATGGCTGGCCTATATCATGAACACATAATGAGCTCAGCCCGTGTATTTCCAACTGAGGTTTGTTACAGACATCTTCTAAGTGGCAGCATGCCCAGCTCCAGCCACTCTTTAAAATAATTCACATGGAAATGTACAGTTGACTCTCATTATTTGTGGTAGTTACGTTCCATAAAGTCACCACAAACACTCAATTAACAAACACTGAACACTGCTCCTAGGGGAAGTGTGTGTGTGTGTATGTGTGTGTGTGTACATATATCTCACATAGATTATACTCTTAAATTCTAAAAATAATTCATTCTGGTGGATTCTACTTTTCTTTATTTTACAAAAGAAAAATCAAGGTTCAGAAGTGTTGAGTGACTTACTTATGGCCACTCCATAACAGGTGCCAGAGTTGGGACTCAAACCTCATCCAACTGGCCCCAGAGCCAAGCCTCCTTCACTCACCCCTGCTGGCCCCTACTGTCTCCATCCTCTGGTCATCTCCCTAGGATAGCTGAAACCCAAAAGCAGAGGATGGCCTCCTTTGACCTCAGCTGAAAACACATGCATTGGGTGACACACATTTGCCATTCTGTGCATGCCCATATATGACCGTCAAAGTGCCACGAGTATTGATTTGGGGGTTATAAATAAATTTTAGCAAGTAAGCAAATCTGCAAACACAGAATCCACAAATAATGAGGACTGACTATATTTGTAAATCTTGCATCAGCACAGGACATTAAAGGTTAAAATTCTGGGTGGCTCAGTTCCTAGACCGATGTCCTGAATAGGTTTGAGGTCCCCCACGTACTTGTTTCTACCACCTGCTAGTGGCGATGCCTGTGGGTGTCCTCTGAGGACTCTCCTAGACACCTAGTACTGAATGTTTGCACTCTACACCACACTTCATTCAATGTCATTGTCTACCAACACCTATCACAATGGATTATGGATTTTCTTCTTTGAAAACACAGAGGCTTGCAAGGCACACAAAATATTGTCTTTGCACTCTAAATTATAGAGCTGGCTAAAGATAAATGTAGAATGGTATTTTGTAGGAATTTTAGTAAAAACTCACATTTTCTGATAATGACACCCCAAAAATTTTGCTTGGAATTGTCTTCCAAAGTAAAGGATATCATTAGTTGGAGAAAGTGGCTTTATCACAATATCTGGAATTTCTTGTCAGTTTTCTTTTTAAATCCTCTCTGATGACTAAAACTTACATGATGAAAATTTCCTATTTGTTTTACTTTATCAAATGAGCACAGTCTAGTGGCTGTTACATTTTGGATTCCCTCTACAAAGATTTAAAAAATGACTCTACAACTGTCATGCTAATATAGAAGAAAATATTAAAAATCATGTCATGAATCTATATATCATTTATAAATATTAAATATTATATTAGTTTTCTATTGCTCCTGTAACATACTATCACAAACTCAGTGGCTTAAAACAACACAAATGTATTATCTCATAGTTCTGAGGTCTAAAATGTGGAGGCAGAGTTGCACTGCTTCTGGGGGGTTCTCAGAGAGAATCCATGCCTGGCTTTTTACAGTTTCTAGAACGTGCCCACATTCCTTGACTCACAAAACCTCCTTCATCTTCACAGTCAGAAATCATATTGCTCTGACTTCTGTTTCTGTCCCCATATCTCTTCTGACTCTGACCCTCCTGCCTCCCTCTTAGGAAGATCTTTGTGATTATCCAGGGCCCATCTGGATAGTCCAGAATAATCTCCCCATCTCAAGATTTAACCACATCTGCAGTTTCTTCTGCCATGTAACATAATCACTGGTTCTGGGGGTTTCATATGGGCATCTTTAAGGCTATTATTTAGCCTACCACAAGAGTAAACTGGGTCCAAGTGTTATTGTGAGTTCAAAGACAATCAAGACGTGGTCTCCTACCCTTAAAATCTGTTATCTAGGCAGTATTTGACAAATACTACAATCACCATTCAACAGGGCAGAGTAGCTTTCAAGTCCTATGGAAGTTCAAAGAAGGAAGGGATAGGTCACTAACTGAAAATCTTCCATCTGCACAGATCCACAGATAATGTATGCCTTTGTCCCTATTTGTCCCTCACCTGGAAATGCCATTTCCTCCTCTTGTGCTTGGTTAACTGCTACTCATCCTTTAAAATTCAAGAGTCATTTTTTTGGGGACATGATCCTTGATGCCCTAAGTGGAGATGGTACTCTTGTCACATTATTTTTTAAAAAATAGTTTAATTCTGTGCCTTTCTCATTAGAAACAATTGTTACCTTCTAAGAAACTCAGGTTGTTGTTGTGTTTTTTTTTTTTCGTATCCTCAACACCTCAACACCTGGTGATTTGCATATGATAGACACTCAGTAAATATTTGAATGAATTAATGTGGGTGGGCACTGTGCATAGAGAGCATGATGCCTGACTATCTGAGTTTGGGCCCTAAGGATGTCATGTAGAGTGGGACAGTAAACCACATACTGGAATCTGGGGTAAAGAGGGCTTTTGCAACTAACTGATGATAAGATGTTGTGGGGAGAAAGTGGGGAGAAAGACCTAGAGAGGATGGAGCTCCACTTTGATGCTTGGGTGATGAGCAAGATGGTCATGGTTATAACAGAAATAATGCATACAGATGGGGAGTATTAGGTTTGGTGCAGAGTGATGATGAATTCATTTTTGGTTTCATGAATCTGAAGAGTTTAAGACAACAACTGACTGAGATGAGCAGGAAATAAAGAGGTGGAATTTAGGAGAAAATCAGGGTAACATGTAGAATTAGTTTCCTTAGGAGTGACAGGATGAGCTGTAGATATGGCTTGAAGGGAAAGACTGTCAAAAAGAAAAAAAGAGAAAAGAATCAGGGACAGAATGTTGGTGAATATATTCAGAAGCAATCAACTGAAAGGACTCTTTAAAGAATCAAATCAACATCAGATGAAAGCGCAATTTTTCTCAGAGGATTGTTTCTCTGACCACAGGAGAACAAGTCATTTTTTCCTTCTCTAAGCCTGCAGATGGCACAGAGTAGTATATCTACTTTACATTACTGTTATTTAAGGATAGCATTTGTCTTCCCCACTGTCCTAGAGGGTATGCTTTCTGAGGGCAGGGGCTTTATCTTTTCATCATTGTGTCTCCCAGGTGCTGAACTCTGCTTTTCACACTTAGTATATTAATCAATAGAGTAACAAATTAATGAGATTCAGATGTGATTGTCTTTTCTTTTTTTTAAAGAATTTGTTTATTTATTTATTTTATATAGAGAGAGCATGTGTGCAAGTGGTGGTGAGGGGCAGAGGGAGAGGAGAGAGAATCTCAAGCAGACTCCCTGAGCCACCAATTGAGCCACCAGACACCCCAGTAATTATTTGCTTAATATTACATCTAGTTTCCCCTAGGTTTGCTTAAGGTCCCGGAATGAAAAAATGTTACCAACTTGCTGAAAGACACCGTGCACAGATCAGGGGCTAAAAGCACATCCTGTGTTAATTCTCTGTCCGCATGAAAATCGTCAGCATGCTGCTCAACTGAAATTTCCTGCTACATGATACTTCTCAAAGGTTCAAATAAAGGACAAACCCTGCACTTAATTAACAATCTAAATGGGATCTTTCTGTCCCAAGATGAGATTTAATCCCAAAGTCACCTGCGACATGTTTATTAGTCAGTCTGACCCAGTGCTCCCCACTGTGGGTAACTGGTACTTAAGTTACTAGAAATGTAGCTCTAACAGAAGTTTGACCAAGTTTACCTTAAAAGTGGATCCCCCAAAATATGTTAAGTACAAACACATCTCATAGAACACGATTTCAAATGAATCAAGACAAAGGATGTCTGCATATTTGAAATTATTTAGGTAATGCAAATATGCATTTTAGTCGGGTCACAATGGATATTTTAAAAATTCATCAATGTTCAGATTTTATATTTAAACAAGAAAGAAATGACAATTTATTAATTTCAATAAGTTCTTCTACTATCAGATAATTCTCAGATTTAGCACTGATTTACATAAAGGAAAATATTGTATGGAAAAACATACAGTGTGCAGACCTGTGTTTCTACAATACCCAAGTAAATGCACGCTCCTTTATAACCATACATCCATCTTTCCAAGCATGTTCCATCGCAATGACCATCCAGCTGGTACATTAGCCTTTTTAGCTGATTCTCCCACCCTCAATGTGATACTTGCCCTGCATCAATACTGTGAAAGATAATAAAACCGGAAAATAAAATTAATGGGTGAATTACACTACTCGGGAACTGGGATTAATTTTTTAAGGCAAGCCAATTTCTAAGTAAAACTTTTGGGCAAAAGTTTCAAAAGCTTTTCACAGCTGGTTCCCACTGTCATTTACTTGAAGTTTTGTCAATACACATAGAAAAGACAACCTCGGGCATCTTTCTGCCTCAGGGAGCAAGATGACAGCGTGAGAGGAACACACTTAGGCTTTGATATGTCCAGTTGAAAAGGCACTCAAGCTCTAGAAAATGTTCTCTAAATGCTTATTTTGTGTGCTGTGTGCAATTTGTTAGGTTTAAATCCCTGTAGGAACCAGGAGATTTTCACACATCTTTTAGAAAATGGGTATTTTTCAGGGTGAGACAACATCATGCTTCATTGGTAGGTGTGTTGGCTCCAATGTTAGAAGGGTTATTAAATAATATGGTGTTGTGTTGCTTATTTGCAACCCAAATGAAGGCACCATAAAGAAACAGGACTAGGGGCGCCTGGGTGGCTCAGTCATTAAGCATCTGCCTTCGGCTCAGGTCATGATCCCAGGGTCCTGGGATCGAGTCCCGCATCGGGCTCCCTGCTCAGCGGGAAGCCTGCTTCTCCCTCTCCCACTCCCCCTGCTTGTGTTCCTTTTCTTGCTGTGTCTCTCTCTGTCAAATAAATAAATAAAATCTTTAAAAAAAAAAGAAACAGGACTAGTATGACCAGATAGCTATAAGAAAAGGTGTTAAATTTACTCTGACGAATGATGGGTCTATACACTCATCAACTCCCATTTAGCTCAGTATTAAGCTCACTTAGGTAGATATTGGAAAAGAAGTAATGCAGTGTTCTTTCTATTTACCACTTATCCTCACATCCAGAATTGTGAACAGCTTGTTATGCATGATTAAAATTTAGCATCAACTGTAACTGATTTTGTCATGAGTTGTTTAAAGTGCATTCTGAGGAATATCTGAGCACATGAAAACTTTTGTGGCGTGAACATTTATTTTTGTATTTCAAAGTTGATGTATATATGTTAACTCATGATTTGATTGCTTCTGAATGTGTATTTTTGTAAGAAAAATTAAAAATGTTAATTTTTCTCTACTTGTTATAAAAATAGGCCTCATAGAGAAGAAGGCCAATTTGCCTGACTACACAAAGCCAATTCACCAAAAATCAATTTGTCAAGTGACAGATTTGCTAATTTTTTCCCAAGTGTTAGTTTCACCACATCTTTACTACCTTTTTTCCCAGTGGCTTATCGTTGGTTTTAGCTAATATCCATTTGGCATGTTTCAAAATTCAGATGCCTAGGATTTCTGGAACTTCTGCCTCTGGTATTCTCGTAGGTCCCCACTCCCCCTCTGCTCTTGTATCTACTCACCTCTTATTCCTGCCTCAACTCCTACCTCTGACTGCTCCAGTCCATCTTGGACCTGTTTGAAAGATCTATATAACGGTTTGAAGTAATTTTTCTTTGACTGAAAATTTGGTTAATTGACCCTTGCCAAATGGCTTGAGGAAAATGGTTTTTAGCAAATTGACTTGGAATTCCCTAAAACTATCCCCCCAAATCTAAGAATAATGGCATCCCTTATTGAGAGTTTTCTTTATGCTTCACACTTTATTAAGTATCATCTCATTGAATCCTAATAGTAATCAAAAGAGTTTTCTAACATATAAGGAATCTGAGGATTAAAATGATTAAATAATTTGTCCAAGGTTTCAGAGCTATTAAGTAGCAGAACTGGGATACGAACCCAGCCTAACAGATTCTAAAGCTGAAGCTGGTGTGCTTTATATTTAACTAAACTGCATTTTGAAATGTTGTGTTTTTAGTGAAGGTGTAGATTACTTTAAAAAGAAACCCATAAAGTAATTGCTGACTTACTTCCTGATGGTAAGCTCTGAAGAAGCCTAAAATTGGATAAAGAGTATACAATCTCAAAGAGTCAAAGTCTTAATAAATACTCAATGAATAAGGTAGGATTCTAATGAGTTTCTACAAGGGCCTCTATAAAGTAAGGGAAGTGTAGAACATGAGACCCAGATATTCTTGCTTAACGAGAACATGGGGTCTCTTAAATGAGTTGGTCTCTTAAACTCTCCAACAAATTTGAATGGAAGAAAAAGCAGATTCTTAAAAAATGACTCATGGATAGCAGGATGACTTCTATGGATAGATACATGAAGCAGGAATTGAAGTGTGTGTTACACTGTCTTGAAAGTATGTCTATAAAGAGAGTGAGAGCCCTCTATGCTTTCTACTGGATGGCTCTAAGAATACAATAATAAAACTGCAGAACATTTGCTGGGATATCTGAAAGTTAGCTTTCTTGGATTGGACTCTATTCTCTTCCCCAGAGGCTGTTCTAAAAATTTATGTTTATTGACATCAGAAATGTCAGCATGGGGCTAGTAGGAGAAGGAGAAAGAAAAAAAACACCTCAAAAAGTGTCAGGAAGCTTGTTTCTGTCTTGTCATGTCTGCTGTCGGTATCTGTCATTTTCAGTGTTCATCTGGACCCAACATTAGCAGAAACACTGGAAAAATCACCTTTCTAATTGAGCCTCTTTGCCCTTTTGTTGAGTACTGTTGCCCTTTTGGGTGGTTTTTCCAACAGCCGGCTGCAGCAAATCATCCAATCATTCATTCTTCATATTTGCTGAGTGTCTTCTTCCATAAGGAAAGTGTATTAGACATATTTCACTTCAATATTCTTAGTAGATACTGCTTTGCAAATTTATAAGAATTTAAATGTGCATAACTATAGCTCATAGGGACTATATCTTCACACATGCCTGCTCTCCCCTTTAAGACCCCACCTTTAAGACCCCACTAAACTGTTAAGGACATTATTCCATAATAACTTTTGGGATTAAGCCATGAATATCTAATAATCTTATTAGTTAATAACTACTAAGCAGATAACTTTACCAGCATCTATCTTCCCAAGGAATCTAATGTACACACCAGTCTCCTAGGGATGGCATTTGGGGGAGGAGACTCTGCAGAGGGAAATGGCAGCCTACCAATACCCCTGATCCCAGACAGTGCCTGAAGTGATCTTTGTGTTAATGAACAATCGCCTGACAATTTCCAGTATAACAGGACAATCATGTTAGAAGTTCTTCACCTCTTCAATTCCTCCTACTTGGTGACTCTTCAAAAGGACAAGTCCTCATTTTCAAAGACTTGGGAAGGTTTTAGAAACTTAACTTGTGTCCTTTAAGTATAATATTATCTTACAGGCTCTCACTTTATAATAGTGATAATTCCCCCATCATCTCAGAATATATGAGACCCAGGATTTTGCAGATGACTGTGTATACCGTTTTGGACTCCAAGGTAAAATGAAAGCAGGAGGGAGTTTACATTTGGCCATAGGAGAACCATCCTAGCAATGAAGAGTTTGGAAAGGAAGGTCTACTGAGTAAAGCTAACGGACACAGACTACTGAGAAATATCTTCTTTACATTCAAGTTACATTTACCCATAATTTCCACCTTTGTCCCTTACCCATGTGCTTTCCCATGTTGCTAATATACTGAGTTACAACCATCTGTACTGCATTTCCAGCTACTAACACTTTGAAAATGTCCATATGCAGGGAAACTTCCCTTAGGAATAGAAGGGGGCTATCTATGCAAGTTGCTAGGGAATTTTTTTTTTTTT